>NW_011888790.1:1875815-1898530 GCF_000151845.1 Pteropus vampyrus
AACAGGCCTGCTACTTAAAGAGGAAGAGAAATCAGTGAGATTTTGGAAAGGTTCATAGGGTTTCAGCCAGTGGCAAGAAGAGCTGGTGAGTCTATACTTGTAACCTGACTCAACTATACATAACATGTTCCCAGGAAAACCTGTACTTGTTATCTACAGCTGCCTAACAAGTTACTCCAAAACCTAGAGACTTGAAATAATAACAAACTTGTATTATCACACGCAGTTTCTGAAAGTTAGGTACTTGGGAGCAATTAGCTGGGTGGTTCTGGCTCACGGTCTCCCTTGAAGTTGCAGTCATGATGTTGGCTGGTCCTAGTCACTTGAAGGTTTAACCAGGGCTGGAGGATGCAAAGTGGTTTACTCTCATGCCTGGCAAGTTAGTGCTGATTGTTTGACAGGAGGTCTCAGATATTTACCACACAGACCTGTCCGTAGGACTGCTTGAGTGTCCTTGTGATGTGGCAGCTGGCTTTCTCCAGAATAAGCGATCCAAGAAGGAAGGGGAAAGCCCCAATGTCTTTCATGACTGAGTCTCAGAAGTTACACTCTGTCATTTTTAAAAAATGCTGTTGGTTCCATCTTTTGGCTCTATTCACTGTGCAAGGTTGTGAATACCAGGGGTGGGGATCCAGGGGACATCTTGGAGGCTGCTTCTACTGACCCTTCTCGCTGTTATAATGCAGGTTAGTTTTGTACAGCAACAGACCAAAATTGGGAAATACTGTTCTGGCAAAAGTTGGAAAAGGCCTCAGATCTCAGAGATGTGTGTGTACATGTAGTGGGTGGGGATAGAGGTGTCTTTAGAGATAGCCGCTGTCAGAATTCTATCTCACAAGCTGCAAAGAAATATGAACAGTGACTTGGTTTCATAGATGAGGCTCTTGGACATAGACTTGGAAAGTGAATCCTCTAAGGCCACATTGCCAGCCAGATTCAAAGGTGAGATGAGAAAACAGGTCTCCTGCCTAACCCTAATAATAATGGTGATAATTAAAATACTAGAGCATTTTCCTCTGCACTAGGTACTGGCCTAAGTTTCTGTGTACATAATCTTCTGTTGTATTTGTGATAGCCAAGGAAACCCAAGCACCAAGAAGTCTAGCAAATTGCTCAGAATTCATCAGCTGGTAGTGGTAGAGCTGGCATCTCAGCTGAAGCTTGTCTGGTGCCCAAATCCCCTTTCTTCACCTTCACACCCCACTCCTGCCAAGCCTTCTCTTGTTTTAAGCCTAGCGAGTTACCTGCTGCTTATAATTTTTCACTCCATCCTCTCCACCATACCTGACACCAAGGAGGAGTCTTCTGCTTGGGGCTACCCAAGGGGCCCGGATTTATAAATTACCAGACATAGGGGGAACATAGTGAGAATCTAAGAAGTAAAACCCAGAATTTGAATTAAATTAAACATTCCAGACATACAATGCCAACTTGTTTGTATTCCATGGAAAGT
Organism: Pteropus vampyrus; assembly: GCF_000151845.1. Classification (NCBI taxonomy): domain Eukaryota; kingdom Metazoa; phylum Chordata; class Mammalia; order Chiroptera; family Pteropodidae; genus Pteropus; species Pteropus vampyrus. Next base: position 1,877,269 of record NW_011888790.1, read on the forward strand.
TAGTCTTAAATTTTCAGAACAAAATTTTGATCCTCACCCAGTCAAGGCCTTCCCAAGCCAAGTACTCTGATACATAACAACGGACACTAACATTGCACGGACTATGTGCTAGCCATTATTTTAAGAGCTCTAGCTATGTTGACTCATTTTAGTCTTTATAATAGTATCACGAAGTGGGAGTACTATTATTATTTCCATTTCCATGCAATTTATCCACAAGTTTGTACAGCTAAATGGGTGGTCATTCTAGGATTTGAACACAGAAAGTCTGCTTCTGCAGTCCATGCTCTTACGCCATTTGCTACATCTTTGTCTTTCTAGCCTGCTCTCACCTTGGTGGTGTGTGCTCTGTTAGTGGAGTTTAAGATTTTATCCTCATGTTTGTGCACATTCATCAATAAGAATTCTCAAGCATCTCCTATGGTGAGACACTGTACTAAGCACTCAATGTAAACTGGTTGGAGATAATAGATACGGTTCCTGCCTTCCTGAGCTTGCATTATAGTGAGAGCAAACAGGATTTAAACAAAGCAATAAAGATCTGTATTTAAAATTAAGAAGTCAATAAATAAGCATACAGCTCTAAATCGTATTAAATGGTATGAAGGAAGTGAACAGGGTGCTTTCATAGATAATCCCAGGAGGATCTACTTAGGCATTTGGTTAAGGAAGTCTACTTCTGACTTCAAAGTTGATATCTAAAGGATAAAGATTTAAAAATAAGAGAAGAGGCACTCCAGTTAAACATGGAAGATAGAAGACATTCTCTCATCCTTAGCCCTTCTGCAAACTCTACTAAAATTGAATATAAAAAGAATTAATAAAAAAGAAACTCAGGAGGACAAAGAGAGTGAGTGAAAGATAAAAAGTGGAAGGAGGCCTTGAAAAAATAAGAATGCCGAATGCCAAGTGCTTGCCAACGCGATGTCAGTGTAAAAAGAGCCCAGTCACAGCACTCAACTTCCCCAGAAAAGTCTCAGTAATTGAAGGCGCCTGAGTGTGGCCGGCATAGGTGGAGGCTGAGGAAAGAATTAGAAGAATGCTTTGAGAGTCAATATAAAGCACTCTTAGACATCCAGATTCTCTCCTCTATCTCACCTATACAGGCAACTGACCCTCTCTCACCCTGCCAGGATTCCAGAGGATTTTTATTCCATGGAAAAGTTAAGGGGCCCCATATTCAAGATGCCAGGCCCAGAGGCAGTGGGCGAGATGTGTGCATGAAATAAGGATTTATACTGGAATGTGATTTCTACTCCTCCAGCTTCCCACAATCCTATAGTACCATTTGACTCTTAAATTGCGTGATTTTATTTCTTTCATAAAAATGATACACATGCATACAGACGTACTTTTTTTCTTAAGTGAAGAGGAAAGACATTCCAAGCAGAAGGAACAGCATGTGTGAAGGTCCCAATCGGTGAATTCGGGGAACGGAAAAGAGGTCCCTGGGATGGGAACGCAGGGGCCAGAGGAGGAGAACTGAGAGACAGGGTTAGGAAGAGAGCAGGGCCAGACACTGAAGGACCTTGTGCACCATCAAAAGGAGTTTGATTTTTCTTTGAAATGCACCCATGAAAGGATTTTCAGCCATGGGTAATATGATCTTATTTAGGTTTCAAGAGTTACTCTGGTCATATAAAGAATAGATTGTCACATATTTTACTAGGCCTTCTCATGACAAATTATGCATCCCAGTACTTTAGAACAGAAAGGACCTTCAAGATCATTTAGTCCAACCTTTCCTTTTAAAAGATAAGCAAACTAAGACACAGAAAATTTATGATTTGCCCAAGGTCATATAACTAATAACTGTGTGAGGCTTTTAAACCAGGAGTTGGAGGGCGATAGATTATACTTTTAAGAAATCATTCTGCTCTATATTTCCTTTGGCCAGAAGTGATGTCTCTCTTTTCTGAACTTTCATCTCACCTTATTTTTCTCTCCCGAGGTATTTACTCATTTATTACCTTGATCATAGTTTATGTTTACATCTTATCTTGTTGCCTTTATAAGACTATAAAAGTAGTTTCTAGAGAGTAGGAAGTATTGTCTCTACATGTGTCTCCATGGGCTTTCCACATGGTAGATGTTCTATCAACTTTTGTTGGATGGATGGGTGGATGGATGGATGGATGGATAAATTCCTCATATGCCGTAAACAAAAGAGAGTGTCTACTGACTGGATATGCAGATATAGATTTTACTCACTCTGATTTATAATTTTAGGTTATATCCTAGCTATATTTTCATTCATTTTCTTTCACATGAACATATTGAAAAGTATTCACTTTTTACCAGATGAAAAGAGGTGACCTAGAAAAATGTCATATTTCTAACTCAGGCAATTCTTTCTCCCAAGGTTACCAATAGGAAGAGCCTCTACAGATTCCCCTAGCTGGCTGGGCTTATACATTCTTCCTCAACACATGGTCCTTTAGGAGTTTATTTCGTAGCAGAACTTTTTTTCTCTCAAGAGATTGCTGAGACTACTCATAAGGAACCAATCAAGTGTCCCGGGTAAAACAATGATATCACTTAGAAGAAATATGTTTTGCTTAAGGTAATAAAAAGAAAATGCTGGGCTGTACCTATGCCCTTCCTAGTGGAGGAATATACAAAGATATCAATGAAAACTAATGCTGCCAATAGTGGAAAAAGCCATAAAGGGAGATTTGGGAGACCTGGATTACATTTCTGCCTTTAATTTTGACTTGTTGAGTGTCTCTGGTAATTCATGAGATACCTCTCTTTCTCTCTCTCTTTCTTCCCACCCCCACCCGCCCTCTCTCTCTGTCTCTCTCTCTCATTTCCTCATTTATAATGAAATATGAAAATATTTGCAAAAACCAGTCATGGGTCCAGTTTCTACTACAACTAAATGATCCATCGATTCTGCCAATAAAATTAGTCAGACTGGTTTTGGGTTTATTGCATTTTTGGACTCACTGATTTGGCATCATACTCAGGCACACGTACTCAGGCACATGCCGAGAGTCTTTGCCAGAGGTGAGGTTCTATGGTGTATTGGCTCCCCCAATGGAGAAACAAGCTTCAGGGCGTGGGATTTTTGATGATCTAAGATCTTCACTCAGGCAATAGGCATTCAGAAGACAAACATTACTCACTGTGCATGGGATCTCAATCAACTGTTCACAAACTTCGGTTTGAGGGTTGGGAAGGTCTGGAAATGATTCTAGGGTACAGCCTAATTCAGAAGGGTACAGATTGTTTCCTTTGTGAAGTGACACATGTCAGAGTTGTGAAACAGTGGAAACTGGAAAAGAGTGCCTTGTGTCAAGTCTCAAGGAGTCACCCTGCTGCCCCAGCCCCAGAAATCTCTTGCCTTCTACTCTGGAGCCCCACCATTTCAATGAAGCCACTGCTCTCAGACTTTTCCAACTCCTTCACCATATCAGTTATCTCTTGCTATGAAATAAACCGTCCTACAAGTTAGTGGTTTAAGGTCACAAAATTTTATTCTTTCTCATGATTCTGTAGTATGAGTAGGGCTTACCAGAGTAATTCTTCTGATGGTCTTGGCTGAGATCGCTCATGCAGGTGCTGTCATCTGGAGTCTCAGTTGGGCTGGAACATCCTGAGTGACATCACTCACATGAATAAACCTCAGCTGGGAAAGCTAGAACAGCTGGGGGCTGGCCTGACATCTCTCTCCCTCTCTTTCTCTCCAACTGGTTACTCGGGCAGAGAAGCTGAACTCCATGACATGGTGACTCATGGCTCCCAAGAGCACAAAAGTAGAAGCTGCCAGGCCTTTTTTAAGGCTTATGCCTAGAACAGCCACAATGTCAATTCTGTGGTGTTCTGTTGGTTAAAGCAAATCACAGGCCAGACCAGATTCAAGGAGAGGGAAACAGATTCTACATCTTTATGTAAGGAGTGGCAGAGAATTTCTGGCCATCTTTAATCCACCACAAACCACAGTTACGTAGTCAGGTCTTGTGGAATAATGGAGCATCTTGTTACCTGCTCTTTCTGTTCTCCCAGCTACAGACATCTCCTGTTTCCTATTCAGATGCTCCACTATTACAGGAAAGCCACCACTCTAGGAATCTATGTCTGCTGCTTCCACTTCTTTGCCACTATCAGCCAATTTCTCTCTACTCACTTTCTCTCTACTTCATAGTTTCTTATTTTTCATGGGCTCTACTGCTCCATGGTATTACTGCCCTGTGGCTTCTGCTGCTATAAAAGCTAGTCGTGTGCAGAAGAGAGTTAAGATACAAAGCCTGTTACTGCTATCTTTAAGAAGACTTGCTTGCAAGGTTGACCCTTAACTGGCATCTGGGAATTTGGATTTGGGGAGATGTATTAGTCAGGGTTCTTCAGAGGAACAGAATCAAAAAGACATGTGTATATTTATACAGAAAAAAAGCTAGTATAAGAAATTGGCTCATGTGTTTATGGAACCTGGCAAATGTAAAATCTGCTGTGTGAGCCGGCAGGCTGAAGACCTAGGAGAATTGATCCAATGTCTGAAGGCAGTCTGCTCAAGAATTTCCTCTTGCTGGGGAGGCCAGTCTTTTTGTTCTATTCGGCCTTCAACTGATTGAATGAGGCCCATCCACATTATGGAAGGTAATCTGCTTACTGAAAATTCACTGATTTAAATGTTAATCTCATCTAAAAACAGCCTCCAAATTGACACATGGAAATAACCATCACGGGAAGGTCCTCACATTCCCAGAGCTGATAAGAGTGACTCACTGGGCCCAAATTGTTTGCACAGTAACGTGGTTCATGCTGAACAGCTGCTTTTATTATTACCATAAAGAATAAGGAAGGTCTCCCAGTCTGGAATTTCATTATACGCTAGGCAGAGTGCCTATGTGATCAGGCCCAGTAAAAACCCTGGGCCCTGAGTCTCTAATGAGCTTCCCCAGTAGATAACACTTTATATGTGTTGTCATAACTCATTGCTGGAGAAATCAAGCATATCCTGTGTGCCTTCACTGGGAGAGGACTCTTGGAAGCTGGTACCTGGTTTCCTCCAGATTTTGCCCCACGCGCCTTTTCCTTTTGCTGATTTTGATTTGTATCCTTTTGTTGTAATAAATCTTAGTCGTGACTATGACTATATGTTGAGTCCTGTGAGTCCTTTTAGCAAATAATTGAAGCTGGGGGAGGTCTTGTAGGTTCCCAGCATAAGTAGCATAGATCTGTCTCTGATAGTTAATACAATTGAAACAAAGATGGAAATCATTTCATATGTTTAAGGTCTTATTATGAGTGTAGCATTATGCTATATATCATGATATACTCAAAGGAGATATTAGAAACATAAATGAGTGACCAAACTTTCCTAGAGAGGATGGAATATTCAAGTAGGCAGGAAAAAAGAACAAGGATGGTAGCGGAGCCCAGCGTTTGAAAGTTCAAACTCTGGAGACACAGCTGAGTCCAAGCCTTGGCTTTACTGGCTAGTAGCAAGTCATTAATAAACATGAGCTTTAAATTTCCACATTAGAAAGTGTCACAATAATAATAATGGTTAATATTTATTAAGTGCTTATCATGTCCTAAGACCTTCATGTATGAACTCACTTAACTCCCACAACAATCCTATTAGATAAGTATTATTTTAATCTTTATTTTACAAATTCAGAAACTGAAGCCCTGAAAGAGATCTTGCTAATACCCACCACATGGAGTATTGAAAAGCTTAAATGAACTACTACATGGCATGCCCTTGGATGGTTTTGGAGCATCAGAAGTATCCATTAAATATTAACTATTATCTTTTAAAACATAATAAAAAAGAAAGGAAGAAGTTGGGAGCAAAGGACCTACATGAGCAAGGTACAGGAATGTATTGTGACGGAGTGCATTCTGTGAATAATGAGTAGGTTGATGGATGAGAACATTGATTGAATACTCTTATGTGCCTGACATTCGGCTAGGAACTTCAATCCACTGCGTACAGGGAGGGACGCCAGATTGAAGGATAGAAGTTATGTGATCTGGGGACAGAGTTTAGATGGTCTCGACCATCATTTTAGTACTTACTATCTAAGGCTGTGATTTTCAAACTGACCCATGACAACGTCCCTAGAGACCACAGTCTTTGCAGGCAATATGAAATAACTAACTATACATACTTATATTAGCTGACGATCAGAATAAAAGTTTAAGAAAAAACTTAAAGGGTAAATATTTAAAATATTACATTTTAAATGCTTATTTTAAGAAATGAACATTTCCTTTTTCTCTAAATGAGTGAAACATCATTATTAATGGATTTTTAGTAGCCTCAGAACTACTGCATTAGACAATGAAAAACAGTGAATGGTGGGAAAGTTATATCTGCTTTGGGGCATAGAATGTGGATTGAAGTTGAAGAAAGAGAATAGTTAGGAAATTGTAGCACTATTTTGAGCATAAAGAAATATAGGTCTGACTCAAGGTGAGTTCACAGGAAATGAAAGGAAATAGATGAGCACGAGATAGATGATGCAGAAAGAATGGCTGGCATTTTATAGTCCATAAAGACCTGAGTTCAAGTCTTCGCTTCACTGACTATAAGCTTTTGATTTTTCTAAAGCTCAGTTTCCTCACTGGTAAAATGGAATTGATAACAATTACATTAGTAGGCTGCTATGAAGACTGGGTCAAATGAGAGAGCAAATGTATATTGCACTTGATACAGAAGGTGTTCTCATTCTAAACGATGCTTGTCTAGATGTGGAAAAACGAGGAAGTGGGAGGACTCAAAGATAGCTACAAAGATTTGTTTCCAGGTGCCTGGGAAAACAAATGGCTCTGGGTAAAGCAAATAGGAAACAGGAAAGATTAATCCACTCTTGAAGAAAGATGATTGATTTCATTCTAGGCACACTGAATGAGGGCAAATTTCATAAGTTTGCCATATGAATAGAGAGCTTTAAATAAGCACGGGAAAGTAAAATTATAGTCTTAGAAAGACTGTTACATATGTTATCATTTTCCTGTTTATGGAATTTTGAATGGCCTTTATTGTCTTAAACTATAGTGTATGAAAAGAATTTCAAAGGAATATAAATTTAGGACAAAAAAAAATGAAAGGAGGTCTAGAGCCTAAAATAATTGCATAATTTATGATACAGGGACTATAACTGGATTTTTGTAAGATAAATTGTGATTATTGTGTGACTGTTAAGCCTTACAGTGATTATGTAAATTAAAACATACTCTGCATAGGTGGAAATAAAACTCTTTTGCAAGACTTTCTGTCATTCATGTCATTCAGGTCATTCATGTCCAAATTGAGGGTACCATTTGGAATTACATAGTCTTAGCTTTGAATACGGGCCCTATGTGCAAATTTTAACCTCTCTGAGCCTCAACCCGCTAATATGTAAAAAGAGATAGAAATAAGGCTTTTTTTTTTTTTAGGGTTCTTGGGAGAATTAAATGAAATCACATTTGGCACTCACACATAATTGATAATCAATAAATGTAAATTCCCTATTCCTTTGTCCTCTCTGTAATGGCATTGAAGCTATTAGCTGCAGAAGAAAGTTACAAGTATAATTTAAGAAGTTTTAGAATCTTGCTTTTTGCCTTAATGGAAGATGATTTACAAAGAAACAGTCTAGTAAAGTCTGGACTGGGTGACTAAGTTCAGAATGGAAATATTAATAAAAAACACATTACATTAAATATTAGTAAAGCACATACCAGGTTATACCTATAAAATCATTATTTTAAATCTTGATGCTTTATAATTCCCTTTTTCAATAGGTATCATATTAAAAATATTCCAATGAAGAGCCATTATGTCACTTAAAATATGGAGTTGGAAATTCATGGATTTGATCAATATCTCAGAAAATGCCAGCTTTGCCAAAGGAAACATGATGAAACCACCGTTGACCAATGGCAGCCAAATCACTGTTTTGAGAGTTGGCCTGATATATGGAAACTCATAACATGGTATTTGCCGACCTTGAAGGTCTGATAAGGTCCCTCATATTCCATGAGCACCATTGTAAGCACCTAGAACTTAATCCTGGCTCTAAACCTGGCTATACTTGTGTAATATATTTCTTTCCCTCTGGAATAAAAACTCTGTGACAGAAGGAAACATATCTGTCTATTTCATTGCTATCTTCCTAGAATCTCACACAATGCCTGGTACCTCACAGATACACAATAAATGTTTGTGGAAGGATGAAGGAAGGAAGGTTAAAGGGAGGGATCTAGTACAGTATTTGGCAAAGCAGTCAGCACTTTAAAAAAACTTGTTTAATGGCTGGACTAAGTCACATTTCCTGTTTTTCTCTTAGTCATATACTTTGTAAGGCAGAACAAATGTATCTTAGGCCTCAAAGAAAAGTCTCAAAGCAAATGCATGAATATTAATGAAACTATATTGATATTATAATATTAGCTGAAATTTTATGAAGTGCTTACTATGTGCTAAGCACTTTATATACATTAATTCATTTAACTATCATAATAACACTATGAGAAAATTTCCATTTGACGGATAGAAAAACTGGGGCTCAATGTGGTTTTATAAGGCAATTAACAATGAAAGTAGGATTCAAATCCAAGTCTGTCTGACTCTACAGTACTCTGCACAACCCCCTAAGGGCTCAGCAGTACCTTGCGGTGACTTTCAAGTCTCCGCTCACAGCATAAGGGCCAGGGTGGTCTGGCCTCCTGTGAACAGGTTAAGGGAGGCCACATCTGCTTGAGCACACAGGGACAGCCCTCCTGAGTTCACACAGCCCATGTAAGACAGGTGTACTTTCAAGTGTTCTCAGTTCATAATCAAAAAGTTTTGTGGTAGAAATAAATGGTCAGGAGCAGCAAGGCAAGTTTGTCTTCATATAGGCACAAAACCAAACACAAATCTGGAAAAACAAAGAGCCTGGATCCCAAGGATCAGGCAGATGACTGGAACAAATGCATCGCTGTTAAAAAGAGAACATGGGAACTTGCTGCTGGGGTCTTAGAAAACTAAATAAAGGCATTGGGTCAGAAGGTGATTGATTAAACACATCAAGAAAGGACCTTTCACACAAGGCAGGATTCTTTGTTTGCCCGCAATCCCATCCCTATACCCACATATCCCTTCTCCCTCTCTCTCTTTCCCCACTCACACATGCTTATGCATATGTACACACACTGATGCTGCTCAAATGTTCTTACATGCCCCAGGTTGCTGGCTTCTGCTCTTCATACTAACATGTTTGGGAAACAAGGTTAAAATGTCTGGATCTCGTATTGAACTGACAGTGCTTATGTCTCTCTGTCTCCTTTATCTTGAGGCAAGAACTCGTATTCCATTACTTTTTTATCCCCCTCACAGCACCTATTACTAGATACCATATGCTCTGCACGTACTTGGCACTCAATAAATGCTTGCTGAATGGCCGACTTTTCCCGTCTCCTCCACCCTTTCCTTCCCACCCCTATAGCATTACTTTAAAGATCTGCTGCAGAGCTATGGGGCGAGGTTTAAGATCGTTTTTGACAAATAACCCTTATGGGTGTTTAAAGCCAAAAGATCGAATATTTAAAGCAGAAATATGAGCTGTGACTTCATGGGTGTTCTGTGAAGAGATGCATAAAGCTGTACAAATAGATAGCCTTTCAGACAGGACATAACAGACCCAGCTTTGTGCATTTGCAAATATACAGAGGAGAAGAGCCCGAACTTCGCTTTGAACTCTGTTTCCTTCTGAGAGCAGTTTAAATAGAAGAGTGAAGGTAGTTAAAGCTTCTATATTTTTAAAAGGAGATCTTACAAATATTTTTGGCTTGAAAAGCTTATGTCATTGATTCATAATATAAGAGGTGACATTAAACCTATCCTCCCTTACTCCCTCCTCCTACAGACAGGAAAATATAAGCAGAAACAAGAGTAGATTCTATGGAAATGGTGGAAGCAAATCGATTGCTATAAAAAGAGGCTTTTACACTTTCAGACATGAGATCTTGGTGCTAGAAGATCTTAGAGGACTAAAGCAAGGATCTAGGATCCACAGACAGTTGAAAGACCATAGCAGAATCAGAATCGCACAGTGGCTCTGGTGAATGACTTTATGATAATGTAGAACTTAGAATACAAGTCCCAAGTGAGAAGTGAGCATGAACTAAGCAGGTTCATCACCCCATAGGGTCTGTTTTTCCAAAAGATGTTCAGTATTCCCTGGATGCTTAGGTTAATATGACAGAAACAAGAGCATATCGTACTTCTCCTTCAGCTCCAGCTCTGACGGCCCCATGTTCTCTTAAAGCAGCTGATATGGAGAAAGAGTGAATGTCCTGAGCTCTTGGTTCATATGCTTATTCCATGGTCTAGAGGTGATTTCAGCAAGCAGAATCTGCTTGACATGTATTATTTTTGGTTTTAAGTACAGATAATTTTCACAGAGTTATATTTGTTCAGTGGCTGAAGAAGTTACCTGGACCTAAGGATTTGTAGGATAATTGAACTCAAATATACTTAAATAGCTAGCAACAGAAATTAAATCGACCTTAAGAACGCTTGGTTATATTACTAATTTGGACATTGCTAACATCAGAACTGTGCTCTCTTTCCAATTCATCCTTTGTTTCCTATATATTTAAAGTAGATCAACATCATTGGATTCTATAGAAATTAAATTTGTGCAGAGTGATTTACCAAATAATAGAATCTGGATAAACACACAATATCTTGATTTTCTTGATAATGTGTTATAATTTACAAAGAACCTTCTCGTTTGCTTATGAGAAGTCTAAGATAGGGCTTTTGGGGTTTCATTTCTAAATCTCAGCACATACAAGAGGAGAGGATGTGAAGCAGAGATTTCAGCCAAACTAGGAAGGCACTTTTAGACTCTAGAGTTTCCACTCTCTCTTGGTGCCACCTGGAGGACATGGCAGGTGATGAGGGGAAAGGCCATGAGGTGCCCCAGAGAGGGCTAAATCCAAGGCCTGGTGCTCACCAAAGATTGTTCTACCCTCAGGAAGAGCAACCTGGTAGGACAATGTGAGCTGGAATAATCTACAACCCAAAGGATATCTCAGAAAACTTAGCACCATATGAAACCATAGCAAAATCCCAGTCTGCCATTAAATTACCTTCCATAGAAAGAGCTAGAGGTTACAATTAACTGATGTATAGAAATGAAAAAACTACACTGAAATACTGAAAGCCAAGTTTAAAATGTATGAGAAAGAAAGAAATAGAGTGAAATTCATACCTACAACTCTGCTCTACTGAGGAACCCTGTGTGACAACAAGGCTTTCTATAGCCTCAGAGGTTGGACGATCCAGAACGGCTCTAAAACATAACTTTGTGACCATCTCTCCTTTTCGTAACTCTGATTCTGTATAGAAACAAATTCAGACTGAATCTACATATATCTATTTCTATTATTCACTTATAAATGTTCCAGATAACTCAGATCCCCCCTCAAAAGACACTCCAGCATCACTTAACAGGATATTTTAGGACAAATGCACATCATGTTTGGAAATATCCAGATAGTGTTTCAGTTACAGTCTAATTTTTTCTTTCACTAACATAAATACTCAAAGAAGGATCTCTGTATACAGTATTTATCTAAACATCCTTATGTATATAAAATTGATAGCGTATAGAACCAGCATAACTTGCAAAATCAGCATGATTCTTCTATTTAAAGCAATATCCCCCAAGTGTGATCTAAGCTTGAAAAACAGGTTTATTATATTTTCTTTCTGAGACAACATGTCAAACCTTAAATATGGCTACAAATCAGAAGTTTTGGGGAAACAAATTTCAGCCTTGCAAAGAAGGAAGCATATTATATTCCATGGAGTTGGAAATAAATGTTAATGTTTTAGAAATCTGAGAAAAATTTGTTTTTTGTCTTCTATTTTGCTTACCGCAAGCCCCTCTTGTCCTATTTACACTCTATTTAATTTTCTCTCTGCCTTCAAGTAGTTTCATTTTATCTTAAAAATATTTTAATCTAAAAATATGGCAAGGGGACTTCAACTAAAAAAAATAATAATCGGAGCCATTCATGGTTCGTGTGCCCAGACTAAGCTGTATTTATGGAAGAGCTGTTTTTTTTTTCCCCCTAGAAGTTTAATGTGTAAATTAAGTTGCAGCAAGGCAAGTCAAATTATTCCCCGGCCATTTGTAGTATGCAATGTTTTATGTGACTTTTTACCCTCTTATTCAATAAAACAATGCGTACTTGTATAGCAGCCAGACGAAGTGGTGATTCACACTCATCGAAGAGATGCCAAGTACTGTACCTCCTTGAGGAAACACACTCACCCATGTGTAATGAGAAAGCTTTGGATTTCCTGAAGTGATTCAACATTAAATTGAATTCGGCATTGAACTGAGTATCCATAGATGTTAACAAACATAAGATCGGATGTACTAGAGTTTTATTTGCCTTTGTGCAACTCCCACTCACTTATTACAAGTTAAGAGATGCATCTTTGTTAGGTTGGAGTGGAATATTTTTACTCAAGAAAACTGATTGAAGAATTTGGCCTGTTTCTTCTTAATACAAAAAAAAGTCAAGGATTTTTTTTGGTAAAGGGTGGCCAGCTATGTCTCTGTTATAGAGAACTCCCACTGAGCCCCTCTCTTTATGCAGCTTTTAGTTCAAGAGGAACACTGAACCAGCTGGCCACTGTCTACATTATCATTAATTTGATAATAGAGGTCTTGGTCTCTATCGGAAAAGATGCTTATAAAAATCCGTAGTGTGCTAGACGTCAGGCCACAAGAAATTATTGCTTTTAAATATAGGCAGAGGAGTACAGATTTGATGCCACAGCACTAGGGAGCCATAGTGTGTTGTTAAAGAAGTAAGGATTTAATAGAAAATTCAAGTTCATTCCTTAATTGCATAAACACTACTTAGATAAATCCAGCTACTTTATCCTTTGGAGAAAGTAACCAAAAGCAGAGGTTCTTGGACTGCAAGAATAAAATTATAAGAACAGGAGTGAGCATGAGGGAGAAAGCAGCAGCTGCAGGAGATATAGTGGGCATGGCCACTGCGGGGCAAAGAGGGCTTTATATACAACCTGAACTAAACTAATTAAACGATAAGGCCATTTGGACGTGTATGAAAGGCAAGCAGGCACCAGAGAACTTGAATTTATTATCCACAGCATCTAGATCCTTTAATCACAGAGGGTTTGAGGGTTAGAATTTCAACCTAAATTATAAAAATGTCACAGCTAGTTTCTACATAAACTAAAAGTTGGGGAATCTGAACTAAATTGCCAAGAAGAAAGGCTGAAATGTATACCTTTAGGCCAGCCTTCAAGGAGAGTACAGTGCAACAAAATGGAGGGCCACTTCCACAGTACCCATTAACTCACTCTTAGAAAGCCTTCTTTCACCAACAGACATCATATGTTAAAAGGCTGAGACTAGAAAAGCAGAAAACCTTTTGTTTCCCAAGAACTGATATGGACTAACCTTGTATATGCCATTTAGCTTTGCTACTAGCAGCTTGTGAGCAATGCAAAATCCAGCCCCTCGTCTCAACTAGAGGAAGTGGGATGCATTATTAATTTGGCCAACCAGGCTTCTCCCGCCACAATGATTGGTTTAGGGAGAGGCCATTTCAGGGGATTCACAAGGAAGATAGTGATTCAAAATGAAATGACTTATCAATTATTTCCTGGGTGAGAGGGGGAGTTGTCTTCTCATTACCACCTCATGGATTAGGAGAGTTGTGATTATTCTGCCAAAAGTTTCTTGAGCAAACAAGATACGAACCCAACCAAGAGGGTGATTCCTCTAAGATCATGACCTTTGAGGATAATGTAAGCCTGTAGCCATGAGGGTCCGTATTTCCCACTATGGAGAAAGATCTTCACTAAGAATAAAACTGGTCCCTGGGCGGGGAGGGGGGGGGCAGGGGAAGAGAGAGAGAGACAGACAGAAAGTGCTGAAAGCATTGTTTGAACTTCTAAAACCAGCCATGTGTAAAGCCAAATTAACCCCAGGACTTCCCAGTTATATAAATCAATAAGTTCCCTTTTGACTTGAGTTAATTTAAGTTGCATTTCTGTCTCTTATGACCAAAGGACACTGATTAATACAATCTCTAAATAATTCACACCTTTAGGTGAATCACATATGTTCTAATAAATTCCTTCATGTGGAGGCATAAATAAAAGAGCACGCTGAATTGGTAGTCAAGAATTTAGAGACCAGGTTTTAGCACTATCTACTGAAGAAACTTTAGGCCAGGCATTTGAGTCTTTGAGCTTCCCCTTACTTAAACAAAACAGAACAGCTTGATCTAAAGTCACTCAAGAAACAAGTATTTTAGAACTGGTAGAAACCTTGCAGATGCTATATTTTACAAATAAGAAAGCCATAGTCTGGAGAGATGGTCACATGATCAGTATTAGATAGCCTGTTGATCAGATAGCCTGTTGGCAGTCATGCAGGCTCAAACCTACTAACTCTTGTTCCAGTATCTTTTCTGTAATAACACTTGACAAAATTTCTGAAGGTGTGTTTGTTTCATTGTTATCTTTATACAATATAGCTATTAAGATGGTCTTGCTTGCAGGTAACATAAATGATTTTAAACTAAGAGATTTATTGTTCATATATCAGGAAGTCCAGAGAAAACTCGATTCCAATGTTGGTGAGTCCAAAGATCAAGAGCATCAATAAAACCCAGATTCTTTCCATAGTTCCACCCTGCCATTTTTAACAGGTCTACTTTGACCCCAGGTTTATTTTCTTACGGTTACAACATAGTAACAGCAATTCACACAAGTCTTAAAGCCAGAAAAGGAAAAAATTACTTTCCTGGTCTCCTTTTTAAGACTGTGAAAAACATCTATCAGGACCCCAGAAAACTCCCCCTCCCATCCCATTGGTCTCAACCAATCACTGGTGGGGAAAATGGAGTTGCCACTTTGGCTTAAGTTATCATATTTCGACAATGAAAAAGTGCGATTGATGTCAGAGAAGTTGAAATTTTTTAAATATATGTCTTAAAATTATTAAAGTGTGGTGTCATGATTTGCCTACCTGGAGGAGAGCCTGGGAGAGAAGTTTGGCTGTGATGGAGGTTTCTGTGGGCATGCATCCCTTTGTCTACATTCTCTTGGTCAGAAATAGGGAAGCCAAGGATATGTAGCGTAGCTATGTACTTAAGAGGAACTAGCAATATGGGGCAGTCTCTGCTCATGGCCACCTCACTTGCATTAAATCAGGGCTCTATTAGCAAGAGAGCGGGGTATGAGTAGCTATATGATAACCAACCTACAGAATTTACAAGGTACGCACTTGTGGAGAACAAGCTCTGAAGTATCAACTTCTTTCGTAATCTGCTCGTGTGAAAACTGGCCTTTGTGAAGCATAACTTTCTACTCTTGAAGTGTGGGCTGCACAGAGTGAATTCCTTCTAAAGAGTACAGATGGAAACCCGAGAGAGAGGGGAGTAACAGTGGGGAAACCCAACAACCACGACCTTAGCCAGGTGATCAAAGTTAATATCAACAGTGATAGGGTATGTGTCGATAATACTTTTGATGGAGTGTAATGAAAATGGCATTCGACCTCTATGGTCTTCCTCCTCAAACACCATACCTCTAGGCTAACCAAGAGAAAAACATTAGACAAATCCAATTGAGACATTCTCTAAGATACATGACCAAAATTGTCAGGGTCATCAAAAATTTAAAAAAGCCTAAACAGCCAAGAGAAGCCTACGGAGACATGACAACTAAATATAATATAGTATACTGGATGAGATCCTGGAACAGAAAAGGACATTAGGTAAAAACTAAGAAATACTGAATAAAGCATAAATCTTAATTAATAATAATGCATAAACACTGGTTGATGAATTAGGACAAATACACCATAGTAATTAACTGAGATGTTAACAGTAGGGGAAATGGCATGAAATATATGGGAACTCTCTGCACCACCTTTGCAATTTTTCTATAAATCTAAAATTATTCTATAATTAAAAGTTTATCTTTTAGAAGAAATAACCTTTGCTTGAGCCTGAAATAAGCTTGCATTTTTTTCTCTTTTGAAAAAAATCTTTGTTCAGAAGTTGCTGCTATTAAATGTGGGGTGCCCATTCCCATACTGACAACTAGACCAAGCTGATTTTAGATGGAAGTATTTCCTGTTTCCCTAGAGCCATGTAATCATTGAATTTTCACAGCAATCAATGACATTAGGCTACTATCAAAACGCTATCTTATATTGTTTGCTGCGATAGCTTATAGAGTATAACTTCTAAAGCTGTGAAAGCTAACTGCATGCTGCTTCTTCCCAACCCACATGCACATGTTGCCCTGAAGAGCCTTGCAGATGAAAGACGAATCGTGGACAGCCAAGTTAATAGCTGGGCCAGTCCCGACACAAAAAGAGAGGCTATAAGAACTATCCTCCACTCCTCACCACCACGCGACAGCCTTTCTCCCAACACACACACACACACACACACACACACACACACACACACACACACACACATCTATATAATGCTAAGATCACTACTGCAGACTCTCCCATCTGTGCTCCCAGGAGGAGAATGATCAGTGAGACTCCCTCCCTATAAGCAAAAGGGAACACACAACATTGTGTCGTGTATTTGAACTGGCACCAATTCAAACTGTAAGATAGAATATTTTGGAAGATCTCAATGTTTAAATTTCTAATTAATATACAGATACCAAGATATCCTCTAGCTCTTCAATTAGGAAATGCTTTCAAAAGAATGTAGATATAGTCATGCTCTGTTATTTGGAGAATTAGCAACTCATTTTTTTCTCCTTTTTTCTTCCTAAAGATGTTGAGAACATTTAGATAAAGTCTAACAACACTTTAAAGATGAAAGTTTGCATTTTTTTTTTTTTGTTTAAGTGGAGACTATTAAGAAAAGGAAGTTGTACGAGGTATTTTTGTCAGACTAATTAACCATAAGCCCTGAGACCTTTCTGCATCAGGGACCATCAGTCTCAAGACATGTGGTCCTTCCTATGGGCTGTGTAGGAAAGCAGCAACATCTAGGAAAGCAAGAGATGCCTGAAATTTATCTTTAAACACAATAAGAAAAAAATTCAAATGAACGCTGATGGTGTTTTTGTCTTCTCATTATATCAACATGGAGGCATGAATTATAAGAATTCTAGAATTTTAAGTGGAAATAAAATCAACTGGACTTCAGACATTAGACTTGATTTTCTAGTAAAAACAAATACAAATATATCCTATCGTACTGTAAAATCTTGACATATTGAACCACCATTTTAGGAGCTACTAATTCACTTTAGGTGGGATACTTTATTGAAATGCTTTCTTAATGACTAATTAACTAATTAACTATCAGGGTGCTAAATGTTAGGAGATCCTGTCTATGAAGATTTAATCATATATGAATTTGATAATCCTTGAAATGATGAAAGTGAAAAAAAGAAGATCTTTCTCAGCTTTAAAAAGTCATAAATTCTATACACCTTCTAAAGAGTATCAATTCTATAAAAATAGATAGTACAGCTGTAAATTTTGAGGCCCAGGAAATAAATTAACTAAAACAGCCTAAACAGAGAAGACGATAAGGAAGGCTTGAACTTGACACAGATAGGCTTAACTGATTTAAATGGCACCTGGAGCTTATTGCTGCAAACCAGAGAACCAAGGAAAAAAAGAATGCCTAGTTTAAGACTGAATGGTGACTGATATGGCCTTAAGGAATCCTTTTTCCAGCAGTATATGCTGCTTAATTGAGTGATTGTGTTCTAGGGGATTATAACATTCCCAAAAGGCAATCTGGCATTCCATAGTTAATCTGAGAGGTTGAAGAAGCAGAGATATGACAGGTCCTATATGGTCTCTATCTAAAACAGGACATTTTGTCTCCAACATTTATCATTTGTTGTTTGGACCTAAAGTTGCACAGACTGTCAGTGAACATAGGTTTATCAAAAAATAGAAGACTAATATAATAGAGAAATTCCAGACTATTTAAAGAAACTTCTCCCAGCTGATTAACTAAGAAATGGACGTGTCTTTTATTACATTTGCAATAAATATTATTAAAATAAATAATCGACGCAACTTAAAATTGACAAGTAAAATGATACTCTATAAAATTTAAATTTACAAAATGTGTCCCAGGGATATTATATTTATTGAGAAATTCATTCTCTCTCTCCCTCTCTCACAAAAACTAGAATCCATAGAATCATTAGGATCAAAAAGCTGATGTAGGAATCATATGTTGTAAGTATTTGTCCAGAGAAGGAAGAATTGATCCCCATGAAAATTTAAATAAAAATTTAAAAGAAAAAAAAAACATTGGAAATGGTTTACCTGATAAAGGAATTAGTCACGATTTAAGGAAAATAGCTGCAGAAAATGCTTTTTTGAGAAAAATGCATTTATGTCGTTCCTATTCCCGTTTAAAGGCTTACTTTCATAATCTCAGCCTCAAAATATCCTCAGACTCAAAGCAGTGAGAATCAAACATATTCTGTGACTTCTTAATCCGTTATGTGGAAGTCAAGTGATACCATTTATATCTCAGCTTTTGCATATGTTGTTACCTCTGCCTGGAATTCCCTTTTCTGTTTCATAGTCTAGGAGAACTCAAAACTTCTGCAAAATGCAGTTTACAAACATTGCCTCCAGACTAGTCTCTCCTGAACTCTGGGCAGAATTAGAGACTTTTACCCTATGTTCCCTTGGGGAACTTTAATGAATAGTCTGCCTTTTTGCTATCATTTCTTGTTTACATCGCTATCTCATACACTACATTCTGGATCTCTCTAAGGTATGGCTCATGTTTTAGTCCTTTTATTCGGAGTTATTAAATTCCTTGCACATTAATGCTGAATGATTGAGGGGGTATGTAAGTGAGGTCTCCATGCTACTCACTCGTTCATTCCTCTTATTTTTTATTTATGAACAAAATCATCACACCTGCACTGCAACTTTGAAGGTATATCAGAAAAAGTCCTTCACGATAAATTCAGATCAGCACTAAACTTGTGTTTTATGATGACTCTCTCTTTCTCAGCAACACCTCCCTCCTTTGCACCTCCACATTATACACAACAAAAGCCATGCATTTATAGAAATCCATTTGGGACTGAGATGACCAGTTTTGAAGCTCTTTTTCATGGGGCATTGCTAGAGTGTGGGAGCACTTTCTGGGAGGTCCAGAGGTTAGGTCAGACAAGGGCTTTTTCTTTCCATCCATCCTCAATTTGACTCTGGATTCAGCTGAATATAGTTAAAGGATTAATTGCCCTTCATTTTGTTCTCTCAATTAGGAGTCATTGTGGTAAGAACCAAGCATAGCAATATGGGCCAACCACAAAGAAATAAATTACTTTGTAAGTTTCAAAAGATTTTCACCAAATTACTGCTCTGTGCAAATGATGTTGGAGGTGGGGGAAGAGTTTGTTTGAGAAACATTTTCTTTTGTGACTGTAATAAGGTATGTGTACTCCTGCTGAGACATGAGTCATATCCCCTGTGATAGGAAACTGTGGCTAGTTTTTGTGGGTTTGGGGTTTTATACAAAATTTTTAGTGCCTCATGTTTCCTATGACTGATGAATGGATCATCACCTGACTCATAGACTATTTTGCTATGGATCACCAAAGTGTAGCTTTTAAAAAACAGTAATGTGGCACCCAACTGCTCAGTTTTCATATGAAGGGAGAAAGACTGGAAACATCTAATCAGTCCTTTGAAATGGGCTTTTCTGAGGTCACCTTTAGCAGGATTATAATTAAACTGATCTAGACTGGTTTGTAATTCTTATTTTAAAAGACCTACAATACCCGCCTTTTGGTCTAAGTAATGTAGGTGTTTTAGTCCTTTCAGGCTGCTATAACAAAATACCGGCGACTGGGTGGCTTATAAACAACAGAAATTTATTTCTCACAGTTCTGGAAGCTAGGAACTCCACGATCGAGGTGACAGCAGATTTGGTGTCTGGTGAGACCTGCTTCCTGGTTCATAGGTGGCTATATTCTTGCTATAATCTCCCATAATAGTGTCAGGGATTTCTCTATAAGGTCTCTTTTAGGAGGGCACTAATCGTGTTCAGAAAGGCTTCACCCTTGTGATCTAATCACCTCCCAAAGTCCCCACATCCAAACACCATCTATTCATTACAGATTAGATTTCAATATATGAATTTGGGGGTGGGAGAATGACACAAACATTCAGACCATAGCAGTAGGTATACAATAAATGTTTAGGGTGTTTGTTTATCTGTTTGTTTGTTTTCGAATTAAGGACATGCTACCAATCCTAAAAACAAATCTTTATTTATTAATTTTTTTAACACATATTTATTAGATAAATAAGTATGCCCAACTTATTGAGATAAGTGAAGATAAATTAAGGTGAGGCCCCTGCAATTAAGGTGAAGCTTAGAATGTGGTGAGGGAAACATACAATTAGATATAGCAAGTGCCCTGATAGGGGTGTTCACAAAGTACACAGAATGAAAAAGTGATAGATCTAAGGAAAGGCAAGTACTAAGGCAAGAAGTTGGGAGAGAAGACAGCTATTAAAAGATGAATTTAGTAATATGGCTGAAAAATAGACTGTCGGGCATTACTAGGGAAGATGCAAGGGATGAGATTGGAGAGTGAAACCGGGATCTAGATCCTACAGAGGCTTATGACTTTCTCCTGGGATCCAGGAGGAGCCCTGAAAGGTTTCAACAGAGGGGTGACATGAAACAATTTGCTAGGTGTTAAGGCAAGATTAGATGGGGGCAAAGTGAGATGAAGGCAGGCAGACCATTTAGGATCCTGTCAAAATAATCTAAGGAGAAATGATGTAGACCCTGAATGAAAGCAAACTCAGTGGGAATGGAGGGGAGGGGAAGAAAATAGAACCGATAGGACCTGGTGGTTGACGCTGGGCTCTGGTGTAGTCCTGATGATCAGACTCTTAATGTTGGAACCTAACCCCCTGCTTAACCCCTAGGATGCAATCCTTGGTCCTCTTATTTTTCTGGAGAACACTTACTCCCTTGGAAATGTCGACCAATCTCATAATGACATCCAAATTTATATCTCCGGCTCACACATGTCTGAACTTTAGATTTGAATATTTAACAGTTTATGTAACATCTCCACTTGGATGTCTAGTAAAGATAGTAAACTTATCATGCTCTAACTTGAATATGAGACCTCTTTTACCTGCAGTCTTCTCTGTTTTTGTTAATAGCATTTCCACTTCCAGTTGTTCAGATCCAAATGTTTGATATAATTTTTGACTCATATTTTATATAT
>NW_011888790.1:1899215-1914028 GCF_000151845.1 Pteropus vampyrus
AATGATTTTAGTGTCTATTAGTAAACCTTCCTAGTTTATTTATCACACTGGATGTTGAAAAATGGTGATTTTTAAAATACTCCCATTTCTATTTTTTATCAGACTTTTTAGTAAAAAATTGCCTTCCTTTTCTCCCCCTTTCTCCCAGCCGCCACCTTCTTGCCTTTGTCCTCCTCCTCCTACTTCTCCTTGTGCCTCCTTCTTCTCCTCCTTCTCTTCTTCATCCTTTTCTCTCTTCTTTTGACTTTCACATGGATTCATAGATTCTTTTAAGTTCAATGTGTAATAATCAATTACCACAAAGTTATTCACATGTGTATCAGATCATGTTCTTCTCCTATACTCAAACCTCATTGATGAGTTCCCACTTCACTAAGAATAAAAGCCAGGGTTCTTTCGGTGACCAGCAAGGACCTGTGTGATCTAATCCCCAATTCCTCTCTGGCTTCATCTTCTGCTCACACCTCCAGCCATCTGGTCTCTTGACAGTTCCTCAAACACTGCAAGCATGCTCTTGCCTCAAGGTCTTTAGCTCCACCATGCCCTTTCCCTGCAAAGCTCCTCCCTCAGATACTCACTCACTTGGTTTTATTTTTCACCATCTTCAAATCTTTTTCTCAAAGTCACCTGCCCAGACATGTTTTTAAAAATTTAAAGTCAATAGTCACCGTCCACCTCACTATATTTTCTCTGTCAATCTTACCACCTTCTTACATTATTTATCGTGTTCATTGTCTGCACTCAACTATAATGTGAGCTCCTTGAGAGTAGGGAATTGTGTCTGTTTTAGGCGCTGCTGCATCCCGGTGGCCGGAATAGTACCTCCTTGGTAAATGTTTAGAGTGAGTGGATGCATCGATTAGATGAGAGATTGAAGGAAAGGAAGATGCTTATTTTTTAGGTTTGGCTATTTGAGATGACAGTGCTCTACTCCCTGAGATAGGGAACACAGAATGAGGAGCATATTTGGGAGCAAACTTTGAACATGTTGAGTGTTAGGTATCTCCAACATATCCATGTAGAAAAACCCAGTAAGAAGTCAGCTAGACCTAGATTTAGTGGATAGATTGGATATGAAGTAGTTTCCAAACACCTCAGGCAAAGTCATGTCTTAATTCATTTAAAATGAATTGAACATAACTAAATTGAATTAATATGAATGAAAAGGTTAAGAGGCTTTCACCTACCAATCTGGCACGCCAACCAAGCGTGGGAAGAGAGCTGTTAACACTTTCCTGAATCTGCTAGGTTTTGAACTGCTCGAATCAAAGACAGCACTAAACACCTGGTAATAGTTCTAATGGTTTGTCAACAAAGCCAGACCTGTTAGTCTTCTAGGGTGATAACTGTTTCTAGTAGTCTAAAGATTTGGTTAAAGACACCTGCATCCCGTATTAGCAATTAGTACTTTAAAGTGTGGTTTCGCTGTTGATCTACTAGTGGCGGTAACCTTTGCAATTCCTTTAGTCAAAGGATAAGAAAAGCAACATCAGAAATCCTTTCTTTCATTAGGTACTAATCCTTTTTCTTTCTTTCTGTACTTTCTTAATGCTTCCAAGCCTTGAGAAAGTCTCCAATGGATGATGAGCTATAAGAATGCAAGAAGAGTTTGTCTTGTGTGGCATTTAGAACAGTGCCTAGCCTAACATAGGTGCTCAATAAATTTTCCTTAGTTACATATTAACAACCATCTTCTTGTTTTCTGAACCACCATTCACATCCCTGCTATGCCCAAATCTCAATCCCCCATCTTTCTACAAAGTCCTGAGTCACTCAATCAGTTCTTACAGTTAAAAATAAAGATAACTATGAGAGAGGGAGAAGTTGATGGCATTGAACTAGCATGAAAATTGTCCATTGCTTTGAATATAAGGGAAGTTAAACTGATTCCAACATTATAAGACTGGACACATACAAATGAATGAAAATATGAGTCTTTTTGGATGCTCACGGAGAATTTCCATATTAGCTTGTAAATCTGGCCCACATGGTGGGTCATTCCAATATAAGTTCCTAGAAGTCTTTTATTTTCTTTTTAAATGATGGAGCGTTAAGTAGATGCTCTCATTCATGTCTTAAAGAAAAAGAGATCAAAGTGAAATTATGAGCAGTGTTTCAGCAATTTCAAAAGGTTTTGTCATTATTTATGACAATGACAATACTGATGGTGCGCTGATCTATAGTACTTTGAGATAGCCGTGCTACTAAGTTAAAGACACGATAAATCAGAGAGGCCACCTCTTCCCCTTTAGATATAAGAAAATAATTAGTCTTCACTGTTCCACCTTAAGGTCAAAAGTAAATGTATGTTTAACTTGTCCATTATTTTTATGGCTCTCCTTGTTTTTTCTTTCTGTACTAGAAAGTGGGGACATAGTAAGTTAGGGAGACAACTGGCATTACGACCACTTTCTAGGGTTAACAATAACAAGATAGACAGAGTAGGATAGCATGTCTCACAAAACTGTAGAGCCACTGAAATTCACTTCAGTGAAACTGAAAATTAACAGTTGTTTAAACTCTAGTACTGGAACAAATTCTTGGTATTCTGACCTTTCCCAGGGATTGGATTTTCAGGGTCATCTATGTTCTTTCTTTTTCTTTCTTTCTTTCTTTCTTTCTTTCTTTCTTTCTTTCTTTCTTTCTTTCTTTCTTTCTTTCTTTCTTTCTTTCTTTCTTTTCTTACTTACTTACTTACTTACTTACTTACTTCCTTCCTTCCTTCCGTCCTTCCTTTCTTTCTTTCTTTCTTTCGTCTTTAATTCTATGCATAATAGATTTTGTATGTAGCAATTACTAACAGAAGTCTTGTAGGTACAGAGATGCCATCCTTTTGACCGAAGGCATATATCTTATTAATTTGGTGTTAAATTAGATAAAAACAAATTCTTATAATGAACTTTTATAACGTCATAAAGCAAGAAAGAATTAAGAAATATGATAAAATATTTTAAAATAAAATAATAAAATCAAATATTTCTAAAACAATAAAGAGGACAAACAACTTAAAATGGAGAGGGGACATCTAGCTATAACTTTTATTTAGATAAGCAAGATTAGAAGAATTGAAAATTGGCTAAATAATCTCTCTGAAGTTGGGTGGTTACTGTTTTATATATGATATTTTAATTACTTTCTATTCATGAGGTCATTCATTCAGTTTAGAATTCCATAGATGCCCAAGCACTTGAACTTTAAGTCATTGACATAGAGGTGGCAACTTCTGAAAACATCCCATCTGCTTCCAATAAGAAACTTGATATTCTTTAGGATTTATGGGTGGTGGGAGGAGGTTGCCTAAAATGAGGTTTCAGAAATGGCCGGAAAATCCTTGTAGGTGAAACCCATATTTCTTTACTGTAATTCTACATTTATATCTAGAATCTAAACAATAAGCATAGAGTAGTTTCTTTGCCTAAAGGTAGCCAAATTACAGATTTCTGATGAATCTGATGTGCATACTTATGCACAAATCTTTTGGGGAGAGGGGAAGGTAGAGGGGAAGGAAAACATCTGATGACAGGTTGAAAATATTTTTAGTTTCATACTCATTTGCACTCACAGAACAGTTCTAGACAAAGATAATAATAGTAATAATAATAATAGTAATAATAATAGTTATAGACCCTGGTGGCTGCCATTTGAATCTTTTCTCCCATCCTGTTCCCAGAGGCTGAAATGGTTCTACCTAGTCTCAGCTGAGAACTGACTTGGAAGCTGTGCCATCTGAAGATGCACCAGCTACTTTAAAACCAAGAGAAAAAGGCCACCAAAACCACAGACTCTGGCCTTTACACTGTACAGGCACTGAACCAAGGCCAGTAGTCACCTCTCTCTAAACTTCTTATTATATGAAGAAAGTAATCATCTAGTTGTTTAAGCCACTGTTGGTTGAGTTTTCTATTATTGGCAGCAAAATACATTCCTATCTGAACACACCCAGCCCCAGCTTAATCTGACACTCTCAAAACCATGTTAGATTTGGACTGACCACTTTAGGTTTTAGAAAGTAAGCCTAAGACTTACTGTGTGGATTTGACTAAAAATCAAGCTGCGCACGGTGTGTGATGAAAACAGAGGGAATGGTCTGCTTCCCTTTCTTTCTGCAGCTCTTTTCTTTGCTTGTGTGCTCTGCTCCAATTCCCAACACAAATCTAGTAATCCAACATTCCTCTTCCAAAATCTCGATTTTAAAAACCCATTCCCTAAATCCTATCTCCTACCCTTCTAGCTTACTCACTCCGATGCTTCCCACTGTAACAATTTTCTCCTTCAGTGATCCCTCCTCTTTTTCACTGTTCATTTATCCTGCAACACTTGCACTATTCCCGACCCTTCATGTCTTCACTTCCCTTTTTTACTCAATTTAGATTCCATTGTGTGTCACTGCAAACACCCTCAACTCCCTTCCTTCTCTCCCTTCTTCACACTCCTTGAGTTAAAATAAAGCAAAACAACACAAAACACCCTTCTTTAAACTTAATGCTCCTCCATCTCTCTGCGTGAACCCACATTGCTGTGTTGCTGCATAAGATCCTACCAACAGGACCTATTTTAAAATCATGACCCCAAATCTCAAAACCACTGCCAAATAGTTCTAACTTTTTCACTCTCTAACTTGCTTTCTTGCTCTTTTAATTAAGGTTAATATTTTCTCCTGTTGCCTCAAACCTCCCTCTTATTTCTATCACCCTGTCTCAGGCATTCATGTCTCATACTTTACTGTGGAAAGGAACACTCTAGCATTCCAATGGCTGACCTAGATATTTACACATTTCTCTGCCCTTTTAAGCATGTTTCCTGCTTTTATAGCAGAAGGATCATCTTTACACCTAAAAAAGGTAAGAAGTCCCTTCATTTGTGCTCAGGTATCATTTCTTCTCCCCTTCTCAGGGACATTTCTTTGCCAGTTGTTTCAGCGTCTGTGCACCACCAATTTCTTTCTGCTGAATCATTTTCATATGTTAGCATCATCCTTTAACAACCCTCCATTCAAATAGTCAATCATTCATTTCTCTGTTTCTTCTCAGAGCAAAGTTTCTCAAAATACCTCTAAACATACTGTCAGCACTTGAGTCACCACTCATTCACTCAATTTTGAATGTATTCTGGCCTAGCTTCTGTTTCCACCACTCTACTGAAATTGCTTTGATCATGGTCACCAGGTGTCTCCATGTTGCTAAATCCATGCTGCTAGAACGTTCAAAGGTACTGAATACGTTGACTGCTCCCTCATTCGTGAAACACTCTACTCTCAGCTTTGATCATACCACATTCTCCTGTTTTTTTGTTGTTGTTGTTGTTGTCTGTTTTGCTTTTTGTTTTGTTTTCTCTCACTGATCACTTCTTCTTAGTCTCCTTAGCTAGAATCTCATTTGTTGGAGAGCCTCAAGTTTTAGTCTTCAACCTTTTTCCCTTATTTATACTTCTTCCCTAAGGAATTACATCTATGCTTTTGGCTTTGAATACCATCCTTATGCTACTGATTTTCAAATATTTATCTCTAACCATGACCTTCCTTGAGCTCCAGATATTTGTAGTCAACTTCTTATGTGACAGCTCACTCCACTTGGATGTATAATAAGAATATCAAACTCTTAATATGCGTAAAATGAATCTTCAACCACTACGTACACCATACTGCTTCCTCTCTTAGCTCCTCTCTTTCAATAAAGAGTACCATCTCCACGCATTTGTTCAAATCAAATATTTAAGAATTATCGTAGATTCCTCTCTTTTCCTCAACCCCCATACCACCAAGGTCCCTGGGGCGACTTCCAAAATTATGTCAAATCCATCAAATTTTTTTTATCTTCGCCAACAGTTTTTTTAGTTTAAACCACAATCCTCTCTCACCTAGACAACTGCAATAACTCTTCTTGCCCCTCCCCCATGGCATTCTAAACCCCACAGAACATCCAGAGAGATTCCTTTAATATACATATTGGATCTTTTACAATCAAAGTCAAATTCTTTTCCTTGGTCCACAAGATTTTGCATGGTCTTGGTCTCCCTCCCTCTGTAGTCTCGTTCCTACCATTCCTTCACTCCCCACTATACTCTAGGAACAAAGGCCTTTTTCTAACCCCAGGCTTGAGTTTGTTGGATTTTTTTTTCTATCTAGACTGTGCTTTTCCCCATCTTTTCACGTAGCTAACTGTTCTTATCTTTAATTCCCATTCTAATTCACCTTCTCAGAGAAGCTTCTATGCTATCTAAAATGGCCTTCTCCACTGATTCTCTATCTCACTAACTTGTTTGTTGTTTGCAAAGAACTTTTCACAGTCTATAATTATTTTACTTGCTTACTTATTTATAGTCTACCTCCTGCATTAGAATATAACCTCTGTATCCCAAATTCACTTCTGTATCCCCAATGACTAATACAATAAGAACTCAAAAAAAATGAATATAGCTTTCCATGAAGACTGACATATTTTTAATAACCTACAATTCCAGGAGTTTATAGATGAATGGACCTTAGAATCATCGAATCCAATTCAATCTACTGATAAAGAAACTGAGGCTCAGAAAGATTAAGGGATCCCTTTGAGTTGATGGGCTGTTTTAAGACAGAGCTGAATCTGACTCCCAGTCTGTTGTTCTTCTTTTTGTCCTATGACAACTCCCTCAGTTTCTTCCGTTGCAAGCTAAGGAAACTGGCTCTGGCTGTTAAGAAATTATTAGAAGGGATTGAGGTTGTTCCCAGAATTAAGGGGAAATCTACTATCCCAGGGTTTAGAAAGGATGGACACTAGAGTGGATCAGGATATTTAGGTAATAGATGTTAATAGACAGTCTGTCAGGGCACTGAAGTTAGGATGAATTAACTCGATCCTCTCCCTTTATTGTGTCACTCCATGTGATAGTATCATTTCTTGGGGGGAAATAGGAGAGTCCTAGTTTGGGTCTTGTTCCCACTCCTTGGCTAATCAAGTATTGGCCCTGATGATACGGCATGTGCTGGTGGCTGGGCGATTTCCCAAATGGAAATGAAGGACCTTTTACCAGAAGAAGAGGAGCTGATGCTGGGCAGAGAAAAACAACAGGTGTCCACGGTACATCATCATGCACAGCTGGTAGGAGCTGTGCTTGACGCCAAAACATTGGCCTCGTGACAAGCCCCATCCCCAGGTTGGTATTCTGTGTTTCTTGAAGATATTTGGCGATGGTTCTCTTTCTGGTGGGTTATGCAAATTTTCCCGTGTGAGAATTCTCCCACAAAGACCCAGGAGGCAGACAGTATGGTCTTCTGTGGTGTGAACGCTGCCAGCCGGCACTGTAGCTCTCATTTACTGAATATTATGTTATGTTTGTTCCTGTTTGCCCCAAGGGTCAGGTTGCTATGAGTGTGGAATTTCGTTCTTTCCCTCTCTCTTTCTCTCTCTTTCTCCCTCTCTCTTTCTCTCTCCCCTCCTCCCCCAATGAAGTAGGCCTGATAAATATATTCTCAGCTGTTGAGAAAAAATTAGGTACATTATCCACATTTTCTGCTTGTTAATGATGCTCCACAGCTAAATTAAAGAGACAGCAAGAAATATAAGCATTAATTGACTAAATATATATTAATCCCTAGACAGGGAATTAGATTACACTGATGAGAAATCAGAATTAAACAACTGTATTTTTTAAATTATATTTTCCTCATATTATATTTTATTATATTTCCTTTATATTCCATTATATTTCCCTTATTCCTGACAGCTCTCTTCTTCTCCTTATGCCCTTTCTTGCCCCACCACAACTAACAACCACCCCCACACAGCCTGGGTCACCCATCCGTGTCTGCTGCTGTAGGGCTGTTCTGTGGATTAAAGGGAAAAAGAAGAAGGCAGAGGAAGTGCCATGGAATGCTTTCCAAAGTGGAAATATATAGTTCAAAAGAACCAATGTGCCTTCTCCTCCCTTTGCTAAACAAATCACCAGCCACTGAATCTGGGAAATTGAAGCTCTTAGGCAATCTACCCTCTTCTGTTATGAATGGAAGAGATCAGCCATCTTCCTACTTGTCTTTTGAATTTTATTCACCATGAGCTGAAAAGTGAGATGAATTCTCTCACTCATCTCATGTTGTTAACCTCAGCACTGCTGGGGACAGTAATGGAATCCTGTAAATAGAAGAATTAAAAATCAATATTTATGGAAATATACCTAGAGACTGGAAACAAAAACATGTAGCATCAGACAGCATTCTCGGATATAATCTGAAAACTCAGCATCAAAGTTGTTTAATTTGAAATGACTTCATATAACATGGAGTATAATTTCACCTACCCAGAGTATCTGGCACTCTCGCAAAACACAACACAAAAAAATCTGACTAATATGTAAAGAAGTCTCTGTTCTGTTTTCTATGTGGAAAAAACCATGTGGGAGAAAAACATGTGCTGTGTAAATGTAAATTGTTCCCAGCCTCATCCTCCTCCACCTTCTGCCCCTACACATCCCTGGTCCAAATACAGTTGCGATGTGTTAGACAGAGAGCCCCAATGAAGGGGCTGGAGTGGTTACCTGGGTAACCTTTGGGACTAACCTGAGTATAGTCTCTTCCAGGACTACCACAAAGTGTGAAAGTTGAGGCCTCAACTGACAGGGCGGCCCTCTACACTGGGCAACCTGAGCCCTGCAGTCTGTGAGATAGAATTCTTAGAAAAGCCACTTTTATTCCAATTAAGACAACATGTGTCAATGGAAGGCGTGAAACTGGGATCAAGAACTTTAAGAGCCTTTTGAGCCTCCATTGTCTAAAACTAAATCCAATCTCAGGAGTAGAGCCAAATATGTCCATTGTTCTGGCTCATGATATAATACGAATAACAATAAAAGCTAATATTTATTGAGCACTATGTGAGACTTTCACATAGATCATCTCATTTAATGGAAATACAACAACACTACAAGTAGATATTATCATGTCTTAATTCTTGAGGAAAAACCAAAGCTTAGGAAGACTAAGAAACCTGACCAAAGTCACACAGCTAGAAAGAGGTGGAGCCACAGTTTGAACCTAGGTGAACTGATTTCAGAACCTGAATTTTTGACAATCATATGATACTGTCACCCCTAGAGGGTCGCAGTGCTTTGAACTTTGAAGTAGTTTCTTTGCAGGCTTTGTAACATTAAGAGGGTAGGGTACCCCTGTTCTATAGGAGGTATGATTGGCTTGTCTGAGTAATTCTACAGGCTAGTAGGGATCTGAAAACTGCTACTCGGGGACAACCAGGAACTACAGGAACTACACATGATCCCCTGATTAGGAGGGCTATTTGACATGGGGACCTTATCGGCAGGAGCAGGGTGGGAAGAAAATGCTCAGTTAGGCTACTTGAGGTCTTTCCAAACTTACCAAATGTCAAGACTGCACATAACATTGGACCTTAATTTTAAGGTTTGCACCACAATCTTTCTCTTAAACACAAACAGATGAGAAACGTAAGGAAAGTGCATGAAAAAGACACCTGGCTAGAAAAGAACATTGCGTATTTGGATAACTAAGCCTATAGGAAAAAGAAAAGTATTAGATGAGGCTGGAAATCTGGTAGCCAGGTTTCCAAGAACCTTGAGAACACATTCAATATTTTGAACAATAGAAGAACATGACCCAGTATATATTTTAGGGGAAACCACTCTAATAAAGATGGATTGGAAGGAAGGAGAGCATAGAGACAGGCAAAGCAGATTACTGTTTGTTGAAAGCACAACAGTGAGAAATCATGAGCATTTGAACTGGAAAATCCCTCCGTACTATCTTCTCTTCTGCTTGTGTAAAATCTCCTTCAGTCTGCCTCTTATAAGGATATTTGTGATGGCATTCAGGGCCCACTCAGATAATACCACATAATATCCTTATCTCATGATCCTTAACTTAAACATATCTGCAAAATCTTTGCCATATAGGGTAACATTCACAGGCTCCAAGGATTAAGATGTGGATTTGGGGAATGGGGGCTAATTTTTACTTTATAACACTGAGTTTTTAGATCTCTTTATAAAAATTGTGCATCTAAAGCAAATGACTCCTCTTACTATCCTCACCCTGGTGCCAACCCTGAATCATTTGGGCTGGAACATTGGGAGAATGGTGGTTTTAATTACAGAAATGGGAAACTCAAGAGAAGGAACTGATTTGGAACACAAATATTACTTAAATATTTAAAATACACCTGCTCTTTTATTAGATCTCATAGCGTGCAACTGCAATATAGACCTTATTTTTATGTTCCGTTAACATGGCCTCGTTTTCCTGGAGCCAAGTGAAAACCCACCTTGAGAGAAGGTTTGGGATATTTTGTGTCTTCTTCTAGAGTTAAGAAAATATTACTGCCCAGCATTGATCTGCCCTTCTTGGAAACAGTATTGCAACTCACCTTGGAGAACTACTTTTCATCTACTTTCAGACCACGTGATTAGATGGTCTCTATCCAACTCCAGGATTGGAACTTGTGGCCCAGTCCTGATTAACCAATGGAGCTGCTTCTTCCTAGCTACAGTTATTGGTTCACAAATGTGAACTTGCCTCAAATTGATCCAATAAAAGTGAATTATGGGATTTCTGTAGGAATCGCCAGGAAGATGCACTGAGTCTTCCTCTCAATATACATTTGTAAATATGTGTCTCTGGAGCCTGAAGCTTACAGAAGGAAGGCAAAACTAAGACTTAAAGATCCCAGGGACATTATTTAATCCATTGAATTAAGTCACACTTGAAACCAGACGTCCTCCTATGCTTTTCAATTACCCAAAACCAATAAATTTTTCTTATTGCTTAAACAAGATTGAATTTGAATTTTTTCCTGTCACTTAAAACCATAACTGATAGTAAAAAATTTTTAATTAAAAAATTCATTATTTTAAATATTTGGCTGCCCAATGAAAATGGTGTGGTTCAGGGAATAAGAAAGCTTCTTGAGCTGAGGTCGTATCTTAGGACATTTGTGTTTTATTTGGGGAGAGTGTGAATTATTTCATTCTTTGACCAGGAATATCACTACTATCATGGAATTTGTTTAGTGCTACAAAGCTCCCAGTGGGAACTCAACATTTTCCCTCAAGGAGAGAGGACTGTCTGATCAATATCCAGGACATGCATTGATTGAGGAGCAAAAAGGGATTAGAGGAAAGACGAAGATGGTCACTAGGTGATCTTGGGCAAAGCTACTGGAGCAAGAGAAAGAGGAGGACCCTGGGGCATTTAGGACAGGGACTGGGACAAGAGAAAGCTGGTCAGGAATGCAGAGGAGTGAGAAGGTAAGAAAATACTTACCAGATTGCATTCCCTACAATTGCTCCTCCCTTGTGTCATCATGAGCTTTCTTCACAAAAATTCTAATGGCTAGTGCTGAACTTATAAATGACTCTTCTGTAATGTGTTCTGTACACATTTTTTTGTTGTTGTTGTAATAAAAAAAAATTAATGTTAAAAAAGTCAAAAAAAGAAAAGGTAATTAAGATAGTAAATGAAATCATTTTTTTTCATCATTCCTTTAAGTACCCTTAGTATCTGGTAAAAATTATTATATTGGCATCAGACTGTGTTATACTAAAATAATAAAGAGTGAAGGTTTTGTAATATTCCCACTTTAATCTTCTTCTCACCACTTCACATTTCAATTTCTGACCTCAGGAGAGCCCCTCCCAGTGTCACATTAAGAATATTTACTAGAACAGGAAAGTCGACCTGTAAGACAGTTTCTTTATTAGAATACTAACTACCTGCCTGGAAGAGTCTACGTTTTCAGCAGCGATTTAACACCTTGCTTAAGTTTTTCAAGCATCTCACTAGTATTTCTTCTTAACTAGTAAAGAAATGGCTTATATGTTGGTTGGTTCCTCTTGTATTATATTTATAAAATAACATTTGGCTACATGTTTTATACTTATTATATCAATGAGCTGAAGTAATAGGCAAAATAAAACCCAAAGGAACTTGTTTTTAAAAATATAAATAAGTAAATAAAAAGCCTATGAAGATATTAACAATTTTCCTTGATCTTAAATTTTCAAGCACTATCCAAAGCTCTTTTGGGGCCAAAATCACTGAAACCTATAGAGTTACTGTTACTTGTATTTGGCAAGATTCTCTATGTCAATTGTACAGTGTGAGGCTGAACAAGAAAGAGAAGTAAAGGGAAAAAATTGGCAGCAACAGGAGCAAATCATCTTGGTCTTAGCTTTCGCTTATACGACTCAGAGATGGAATAAAGAACAGTCATCACAGTGAGTAAAAATAAGAGGTGACTTTTTACAAGAAATCCAGATTCTTTTTTATTTAAGAGAGTCAATTTGATTTATCTTGAAACAAGATTTATGTACATTGGAAGTAAAAACATTAAAGCATCAGATATGTGATCAAATTTTAGAAATTTTAAGATTTCAAACATGGCATTACTTGTAAGTATACAATATGTGTGTTCATACATACAAACATACTCTGAACAGTCTGATGAAAAAAACGTTGTTTATACTTTTTAGATCGGTTCCAAAATTCATTTAGGAAAAGTCTTAGAAGCTCTTAGAGATGAAAACTCTAATAAACGAAGCCTAATTTTCATGAATACCTGTACTCAAGGACTATTTGACCTGAATTATACAACACATTTTGAGCTTTGTAACTCTTAGAGTGCATATAATTTTTAATTGACTTTTCTTTGGCAATATCAGTATGTTTGTATTATATTCATGGGACTCCCTCTGCTGTATAACTTAACACATGAAAATTCTTGTTTTACTCTTTACCAAGGTTTCCTTGCAGCCTGATGGATAAGGTGTCTAATTATGGGGTACTGCAGAAAGCTTTGGATCAAATCATATGTTTTTATTGAAAATGAGGTCATGTTGGGTTGTGTGATATAGCTAAATAATCATTTAACTATTTTTCCAAGCCAAACACAGAATAATTAGGTTTAGTAACATGGCTTCCTCTCTAAGATCCAAAACTCAGACATGGTGGTTTGGGAACAACATTGGTAGAAATTGTGTATATTTTTCTTAGACATTTAAGTGAATGGCTTTTTCTAATTAAATTGCATTTTAGATAGAATTTAATTTTACTTTCATTTTCACTTTATGTGACAGTGCTTGAGAGAACATTTTCCAAATAATCATCTAAAATTAAGTGGTCCCAAATTTATCATTCAAGTAATAGTAGTCATGTTATTATCGATAAACAATGAATTGGGGAGCTCTAGATAATAATTTAAACAGAAATATCCTTAAATATCCATTAGAATATTTTGATAGTAAATGCCCAGATATTTTATGGAAGTTTTGATTTCAAACATACTGTCATATTAACCTCTCCTCCCCCAAATCATCAAAATGTCTGGTTCCAATACTCTCATTTTCAAAAGCTTGTGTTACTTGAGTATCTGGAAGACCTGGTTTGTTGTTCAGGAAATATGATACTCATGCTATATCTAGGTCCATTTGTTTAAATTTTTATTAAAACAATAAACTTAGATCAGTTGATAGCTTTATGTTCAAACAATGCCTAATTTTTCTTTTTTTAAATTATAATCTTAGACACATATTCTTAAACTATAAGTGTAAGATTATTCCACTAAAGAATTAGGACTTTCTTATTTCTGAGATTAAAATTACAGCTTCTTTCAAGATATTAAAATTTGCTAAATATTTCACATTGTTGGGTTGGCCATGCAAAACCTGTTCATATTTTAGCTTTGGCCCACTAGACAATTTTCCCATTTCCCATTTATTTCTCAAAAGGGTATTGTGTATAGTATATCATTATAGAATTTCCATATTCACCTTAGGTTTACTACTGATATGATTTCAAAAATATGATATTGTCAAAATTGTGTTGACTGTGAAATTAAATGCCTTTTAGGGCATCCATGAACAGCTGTATTAAATAGCCTGACATCTGTGAAATCAAAAGTGTATTTCAAATTCAACTTTCAAACCACAGAATTCAAGTAAGCAAAAACTTACCATGTGTTAAAAACACTTGAAACTCTTCCTCTTGTAACTGTTTATCTACATTTTTAAAACTCTGTTTACATTGTAGTAACAGCTGTGTTTAAAAGGGACATGACAGAGCAGACTAATTTATAATGCAAAACTCTATTCTAAAAAAAAACTTATGTTTGAAAAAACACTTCAAAAGAGGGCAAAAATGATTAAAATAGACACAACCATTTGTTTAAACTATGACTTTCTCAAGAAAAAACAGCCTAATGTAAACTGGCCTATGCATGTTCCAAGCAGCTGTTCTGTGTAACGCCTCTACAAAACCTTTTTCTTTGGAGGGTGGGCAGAAAGAAAATGAGCAACTGACCACAGCAAAAGGTCATTGCCATTTAAAAAACAGCACAAATCTAACGGTGAAATATGAAATATTTCTGAAGTGTGCCAAGTTAGGTAAATCAGGGGTGAGAAGACAGAGCCAGTGACCATCACTATAGGAAGTGATCATACAATTGAAAAGTGAAAAAGTTGAGTTGGCTCCATAATGTAGTGGTTAGCACGTCTACTTTACACGCAGAAGGTCCTGGGTTTGCACCCCAGGTTGAGCCACGGGTGCACCTGGCCCCCACACCCACATTTTGGGTGCGTGGCAGGAGACAACCCGCCTTCAGAGATCCAGTAAAAAAAGGAAAAGTGAAAAAGTCACCCTGATCAGTATTTATTCACTGAGTTTCTACAGAAAAACTGCAAAACTTTTTGATAAGAAAAAAAAATCCAAATAAATGTTTTGTGTATATTTTATCACATATTAACTAACCTTTCTTTTTACTCCCTTTAAAAAAAATTATCCTTGTTTGGACATCTCATAGACATGAACCACCATTCTA
>NW_011888790.1:1915308-1917759 GCF_000151845.1 Pteropus vampyrus
TATATTTTATCACATATTAACTAACCTTTCTTTTTACTCCCTTTAAAAAAAATTATCCTTGTTTGGACATCTCATAGACATGAACCACCATTCTAGATGTTTTCTCTGGGTGTTTGATTCTGTTGACCACCCTCTCTTTTATAAAACCTTTTTCTTTGTTTGCTGTGATGTCATTTTATCATTTAACCTCTGGACCAGTTCTAAGGATCTAGATATAGGACCTTTCCTCTGCTTCTATTCCTCAGTGTTCCCTCAAGTGCCATCTACAGCTACCTTCTCTTCCCAGATGCAACGGAATAGTCTCATGTACCTGAAGGAGGCAAGAAAGCAGTATCCCATGTCTCAGCCTGCCCCGCCAGGCAGCTGGCCATGAGCCCGGGTTTTCAGTTATTAGTTGAGAGAGCCACACCTGAAAGGACCTGTGGACCAATGACAAGAACCAGAAAAGAACAAGGATGCTTCATCAGATACCAGTATGGAGAGCTGACAACACCAGAACCCTGCTTCCCCACTCACGTATGTCAACCCTGAAAATGTGTAGACACAACCCCAGAGGAAAGTGTATGGAATCCCAAATAGATTAAGGTAAAGTTTCCACTGCCTGGAAGAATAAGGGTCCAAAATAGAAATAAAATTCAGTTGAAGAAACATGACAACATTTCACATGTGACTCTGTTAAATGATATTCCCAGCCATTCCTAGCACCATGCATAGAATATAGTTGGAGTTCAAAAGATGCGATTTCCTTTTCTCTGTGGAGGATCACCAACTTTCATGTAGCATTATCTCATGAGTTAAATTTATTTACTCATGCAACAAGGATATTTTGAACACTTACCTTGTGTTGGGCATTATTGAGGAAGGAAGGAAGGAAGAAAGGAAGGAAGGAAGGAAAAGATCAGAAACAACAAATGTAAGGGGATAAAACAAAGCAGAATATTAGAGAGAGATGGGGAGAGGGTGTCTCACTCTCTTGGCCCCAGTGTTCAGGAAGGTATCTCTGAGTAGATGAAATTAACACAGAGCTCTGCATGAAGTTAGAGAATGCACCTTGGAGATCCATGGAAAGAAAACTACAGGCTGGGGAGCCAGGAGGGTACAAGCCTTTGAGAAGACTTCCAAACCAGTTATTCTCTTAAGAGCATTATTCAAATTAACATGTGAAGGAATACATTTATAATCTTAATGTGAATCCTAACTCTTCTTTGGGTTTCATTTGTATTAGAGCCAAAATATATTTTGGAAAAGTAAATCAAGATGAAAGTAATGAATTTCTGTTATTAAGTTTCCCTAAATGCATTTTTATGGGGAATAATTAGCTATATAATTTATATTTGTGTCTATGTCTGCATATATCTATATTTGCATCATCTATATCTATATTTACATCTGGATATGCTATATAATCTGGATACATTCATATCTATATCTGTCTGTCTGTCTGTCTATCAATATATAGCTGGATATTCAATGCAATTGTTTTGCTACTATAGCCCCAAACCTAATTAACTTATTTCTGAAAGAAGCAAACTATCCTCCTGGGAAAATCTTCATAAGTAGAGTAGGTAATTTTATATAGATATATAGATATAGGTATAGGTATAAGTATATATATGTATTTACATGTATATCTATATCTTCATCTGGTTATATTTATAATTGTATTAAGTAAACATAAGCCTTCAGCTTATACACTCCCAGGTTATACCTTTACAAACCAACTGGATCAAATGTCTTTAGCATCTTCTCATAAACCACAATTGGGGGATGATTTTTGTTACTATCTCATTAAAAAGATGTCAGAAAGAGCTCTCCAAAGATAAATTAATTCTACAAAGCATTCAATCTTACTTTAGTATTTGGAAAAATGTGAAAATGTTCCCACAGCTTTGCAGAGTTTCCTTAAGGTTTCCCCTTGGAAAAGGCCATCCCTCCCTTCTCCAAGAAAATTTGATGATGGGTTACTGATGTCGATACAGTCACTTCCGGAATAGCTGACATATCTGTAGCATTTTCTAAAGGTTATAATATGTAAATTTTATTTTAAAAGAGTTGCAAACAAAGAGAAACATATTTGGCTTTGCCTGTATTCAAGGTCCCATAGTTCTTTTAAAGTACAGTGTTATGATGCTTTATAAAAAGAGATCCTACATTTTCTGATTCGTGGTAATATTGATATTTATCACTTACAATCCCTTCACACTTTTCATTTTATGATGGAATTATAAAATGATGGGTAAATTTTAAGTGACTACATCAATCATAATAAAAGTATATGCTTTAAAGCCCTCGAAAGTGAGATAGTTATGATCAGTCATTTTACACTAAAAGAGTCATCTGAAATGAGCCTTATATAATTAAGATGGCCAAATGCCTGATTTCTCTGGGACAGTCCTGGTTTATGTCTATAGTTCTGATATAACAGTGGTGCCCACACTGACTCTCAAGAAA
>NW_011888790.1:1919534-1923212 GCF_000151845.1 Pteropus vampyrus
ACCAAATAAATAACTACACATGAAAAACAAAACAAAACAAAACATTAAAGCCTCTAGGAAAAAAATATAGAATATCTGTATGACCTCAGTTTGGAAGAATATATTAAAACAAGTTCAAATTGTAAAAAATAAAGATTAATAAAAGTGACTATATTAAAATTTAAAAATTATGTGATCTAATATATCTTTAAAATAAAAATACAGTACTGATTGGGAGAAGATATTAGCAATGCATATAACTGACAAAGACCTAATATCGAGGGCATGTGGAGAGCCCTCCCAAAACCAATAAGAAAAATTCAAACAAACTAACAGAAAAATGAGCAAAGGGTATATAACAGATTATTCTGAGAAGATAAAATGGGAATAGTCAACAAACATCTGAAAAGATGATCAACCCTATTAGTAAATAGAAAAATATAAATTTAAACTACATGGAGATACCATTTTACACCCACCATTTCGGGAAAAAAAAATTAAGTTTGACAATAGTAAATGTTAATGAGGATATGAAACCATGGCAACTGTTATTTTGGTTGAATAATAGTGCCCAATTTATACTCCTGGTTATAGACTCTAGAAAAATCCTAGGACATATGCATAGTAGACATATATAAGACTACCCAAAGCATCACTGTTCATCACTGTGGAAGATTGGAAAGCAATCTAAATGTCCACAAACAGACATTTAGTAGAACAGATAGATAAATTTTAGATTAGTCATTCAAAGGAATATTCCACAATAGTGAAAACAAATAAACTAGAGCTACGTATATAGACACAGATAAAACTCAAAAACTTAACATCCATAGAAATAAGCAAATTTCAAAGAAATACAAAAAATGTGATAACTCATATAAAAATTAAGTCATATAAAATAATACTAAATATGATTTAGAAAAACACATATTTTAGACTCAAAGTATAAATCTGGAAATATCTGATAAGAGGAAAGGGGATTATGATGTGGAAGAGTAAGCAAGAATCTTCAACTCTGTTTGTACTGTCTTTTTCTTGTAATTTGGTGATGAGGTCATAGATGTTGGTTTTATTATTTTTGTACTTTTATGTGTGACTGAAATATTTCACTGAAAAATGTTGTTATAGAAGAGATTAAATGGACAGTGGTAGCATCCCTCAAATCAGTGTTAGCCAACCCTATATTATTCTTTGATATTTCTGTTTCATAATCTTCCAGAGTATTAATATTTCCTTTATGGGTTCATTTAACTGACAGAGTAACATTTAGAAACAAATTGCAATACCTCAAAAAAGAGAGAGAAAAAATAAATTGGGTTAGTTTTCTCTGTCAAATGTAAGCAAGTCAAAGGAAATTACAATTTTATTCCATTCAGCATTTTACACACACACACACACACACACACACACACACACACACACGCACTTACACATTGTACATAAATGTATAAAACTATGTGGCTCCAGGTAACTATGGAAATAAGATTCACATAGATCTCTTCCTGCGATATCAATGCATTTAAAGCTCTTACAAACATGAACCTTTAAAATGTTTGAATGTCCACAGACTAATTTCCATCCTAAAGCACAACCATCATAAACATGTACTTCACCCTCATATAACAGAGTTAATCTATAAGACAATTCTGGATACATTGAGCAACCTATTAGAGGTCCACTGTAGAGTGGAAATTGCCAAGGACTTAGAATCCAGACTGCAGAGCTCAGTTCTAGCCCCACCTTTCCCTAAGAGTGTGATGTCAGGCAAACAATTAGACTTCTGTGAGCCTGTTTCCTCATCTGTAAAGTGAGGCTAATGAGAGAGCATCACCCTCACTTAAATTACCACGAGGATTAAAGGAGAATGACAGGATAACTGCTTTGTAAGTCGTAAACTCATTTTCACAAAAATAGTAATTAATTTCTCTACCAGTTGAAGGCAAAAGATGCTTATCACGTGAAACTTGCCTTAAGAGAATATTTGTTCTAGTGCAGGAGGCAAAATTAACATTGAAAACAATAGCAAGCAGTTAAAAAAAAAAAAGGAACCCCAAAGGAAGGCAAGTTGAATTATTATTGAGACTATCAGAACTGTAAGGGGCTTCAGTGAGGGTCAGGATCTGGGATGATGAATGACTTCGGCTGGACCTAGAGGCAGGGTGTTTAGATCGGGGAGAGAGTATGGAGCCAGTGTTATAGGTAAGGGGAAGAGAAAGCAGTCAATTTGCAAAATAACAGTGATACGCTTGATTTGTCCAATTTGGTTAGGGTCTTTTTACTATCTTTCTAATCATGGTTCTTTTTAAGTTTGGAAGGCTTTTCTTGTAGGTTAACCTAACTTTAAACTTATGTGTAAAGAAGACTTGGTAAAAATTGGGAACTTATAGTACAGAAACACTATTTCACTAGCTACCACCTGCAGGTAGCAACTGTTTTGTTAGGTACACAGCATCTTGTCATAGATCTTTGTCCACAGCTATTTCATCACATGACTGCAAGAAAGCTCATCTTTGCTTTGTAAACACCCCACGATTCTAAATCTATCCATGAATGGACCAACAAAAGTGTTACGATATTCTTGAACAGCATGGCTTACCAGAACTTGAGACAGAAATCTTGGCTTAAATTTATTTTTTAAAACAATTTCTTTTCACTCTTTGTTTTAATCTACACAAAATATTAGGTTGAAATAACTACTTCTGCCTTATTTTATAGACAATCTGTGGTTACCACTGTATCCTGCTCAGGAACAATGTGGACCAAGAATTCACGACAGAAGGCTGTGTGGCTAAAAATTTTCAGATTTCAATAACATGAAAAATGTTATGCTGAGATTTTTGTTTATAGTGAAATGGCCTGTCATCACACCCCTTTCATTAAGTGGTTATGTGATATTTGTTCCTACATAAGTAGTCATTACTTTGTTGAGGATAAGACAATATTGAAATTTAAGATAACCAATGTTCAAATTAAATCAGTCTTATTGATAAGTTTAGAAACAAAAGAGCCTCACATTTATATTACTGCCTTCTTTTTGTTATGGGAGGGGAGATGGGAGGAGCTAGTGTGTATGAAGAAGGGATTGTTTTTTGTGGAGACAAGCCTAGTATTTCAGGGAAATAAGAAAGTAATAACAGATGTAAAGTCTAGGTGAGAAATGGCGCACACTTCTCCCTCCTTCCTGCTTCCCACTTCTACATTCCATCTGGTATACTTTAGACCTTTCCCCAACATTTTAGTTACTGAAAATAAACCTGGAAATTTTGGTCTGCTTACCCTTTGGTTAGGGCACTAAGAATTAAGCCTTTCTTAGTAAGTTCTTGTGATTTACTTATATAGTAAAAACTAACCATAACTCAAGCACCTCATAGTAGATTATAGGTCAAAATACATCACCTAATTCAACTTTATACTTTAAAACCGATACTGCCTACTTCTCCTCACATCTACCGCCCACCTAGCTAGTTTCCCTTCCTTCTGCCTCATCCAGTCCTTCAAGGCTGAGACCAGCCTGATGCCATTTTCCAGATCAACCTAAGAGTTACTTTAACAGCCTCGGGGTCTTTTTCATTGGAACTCAACAGGCCGTACTCCCACTTGAGGCTCTGTCCCACTAGATTACTCCCAAAGTCTTGTTTGCTGTTAGTCATGTCTGAGACTTAAGACTGTGGCCCCAGTTGTCCAAATTGTCCCCCAGTA
>NW_011888790.1:1923262-1932070 GCF_000151845.1 Pteropus vampyrus
TAACATATTAAGGAAAATGTTTTTCTATAGTAATGTCTTATTCTTCACAAATCTACATGGGAAAAAATCTAACCTCTCTGTAAATGGTTTTAAAACTACCTAAAAATGCTGTTATGAAAAAATTATAGGAAAATGCATCTATATTTGTTATTTCATTTATTCTGCAAATACTAATTGAGTATCATTGGAACTGTGGTAGGCACTATTTCAGCCATTGGAACTGTAGCAGTGAACAAGACTTGCAAAATCCCTTTTCTGTGGAAGGTTACTTTCTAGTGGGAAATAAACAATAAGCACACATATGCATATATTTGTGTACAGGAGTAATTGTTTTAGGGTGCTAATACTGTGAGGCCTTTGTTCTATCTTTGAATTCTCTCTAATATGGGTAAAGCACACCTATAAATTCAATGTGATTATAATCAACATCTAAAAAGAATTTTTTGTTTTGAAGTTTAATAAGTCGGTCTTAAATTTTACCTAGGAAAACAAAAAGTCAAGAAGAGTCACAAAGATTTTGAAGAACAAAAAATTTTTTCTAAAATATAAGGAGCTATGAAGTCATAAGCACAGGGATAGAAAATAAATTAATGATACAAAATAAGAAGTCAGGAAACAAAGACATGCTTACATAGAAAATCGATGAGTGTAAAAAAGACACTGAAAATTAATAAAAGTGGTTGACTGATTATTCAGAAAATAGTGCTGGGACAACTGGTTTTCTAAATGGAAAAATAAGTCGAATCCGTGCCTCACACCAAATAAATAACTACACATGAAAAACAAAACAAAACAAAACATTAAAGCCTCTAGGAAAAAAATATAGAATATCTGTATGACCTCAGTTTGGAAGAATATATTAAAACAAGTTCAAATTGTAAAAAATAAAGATTAATAAAAGTGACTATATTAAAATTTAAAAATTATGTGATCTAATATATCTTTAAAATAAAAATACAGTACTGATTGGGAGAAGATATTAGCAATGCATATAACTGACAAAGACCTAATATCGAGGGCATGTGGAGAGCCCTCCCAAAACCAATAAGAAAAATTCAAACAAACTAACAGAAAAATGAGCAAAGGGTATATAACAGATTATTCAGAGAAGATAAAATGGGAATAGTCAACAAACATCTGAAAAGATGATCAACCCTATTAGTAAATAGAAAAATATAAATTTAAACTACATGGAGATACCATTTTACACCCACCATTTCGGGAAAAAAAAATTAAGTTTGACAATAGTAAATGTTAATGAGGATATGAAACCATGGCAACTGTTATTTTGGTTGAATAATAGTGCCCAATTTATACTCCTGGTTATAGACTCTAGAAAAATCCTAGGACATATGCATAGTAGACATATATAAGACTACCCAAAGCATCACTGTTCATCACTGTGGAAGATTGGAAAGCAATCTAAATGTCCACAAACAGACATTTAGTAGAACAGATAGATAAATTTTAGATTAGTCATTCAAAGGAATATTCCACAATAGTGAAAACAAATAAACTAGAGCTACGTATATAGACACAGATAAAACTCAAAAACTTAACATCCATAGAAATAAGCAAATTTCAAAGAAATACAAAAAATGTGATAACTCATATAAAAATTAAGTCATATAAAATAATACTAAATATGATTTAGAAAAACACATATTTTAGACTCAAAGTATAAATCTGGAAATATCTGATAAGAGGAAAGAGGATTATGATGTGGAAGAGTAAGCAAGAATCTTCAACTCTGTTTGTACTGTCTTTTTCTTGTAATTTGGTGATGAGGTCATAGATGTTGGTTTTATTATTTTTGTACTTTTATGTGTGACTGAAATATTTCACTGAAAAATGTTGTTATAGAAGAGATTAAATGGACAGTGGTAGCATCCCTCAAATCAGTGTTAGCCAACCCTATATTATTCTTTGATATTTCTGTTTCATAATCTTCCAGAGTATTAATATTTCCTTTATGGGTTCATTTAACTGACAGAGTAACATTTAGAAACAAATTGCAATACCTCAAAAAAGAGAGAGAGAAAATAAATTGGGTTAGTTTTCTCTGTCAAATGTAAGCAAGTCAAAGGAAATTACAATTTTATTCCATTCAGCATTTTACACACACACACACACACACACGCACTTACACATTGTACATAAATGTATAAAACTATGTGGCTCCAGGTAACTATGGAAATAAGATTCACATAGATCTCTTCCTGCGATATCAATGCATTTAAAGCTCTTACAAACATGAACCTTTAAAATGTTTGAATGTCCACAGACTAAAT
The DNA here is from genome assembly GCF_000151845.1 of Pteropus vampyrus. Taxonomy (NCBI): domain Eukaryota; kingdom Metazoa; phylum Chordata; class Mammalia; order Chiroptera; family Pteropodidae; genus Pteropus; species Pteropus vampyrus. The sequence continues at coordinate 1,925,554 of NW_011888790.1, forward strand.
TCCATCCTAAAGCACAACCATCATAAACATGTACTTCACCCTCATATAACAGAGTTAATCTATAAGACAATTCTGGATACATTGAGCAACCTATTAGAGGTCCACTGTAGAGTGGAAATTGCCAAGGACTTAGAATCCAGACTGCAGAGCTCAGTTCTAGCCCCACCTTTCCCTAAGAGTGTGATGTCAGGCAAACAATTAGACTTCTGTGAGCCTGTTTCCTCATCTGTAAAGTGAGGCTAATGAGAGAGCATCACCCTCACTTAAATTACCACGAGGATTAAAGGAGAATGACAGGATAACTGCTTTGTAAGTCGTAAACTCATTTTCACAAAAATAGTAATTAATTTCTCTACCAGTTGAAGGCAAAAGATGCTTATCACGTGAAACTTGCCTTAAGAGAATATTTGTTCTAGTGCAGGAGGCAAAATTAACATTGAAAACAATAGCAAGCAGTTAAAAAAAAAAAAGGAACCCCAAAGGAAGGCAAGTTGAATTATTATTGAGACTATCAGAACTGTAAGGGGCTTCAGTGAGGGTCAGGATCTGGGATGATGAATGACTTCGGCTGGACCTAGAGGCAGGGTGTTTAGATCGGGGAGAGAGTATGGAGCCAGTGTTATAGGTAAGGGGAAGAGAAAGCAGTCAATTTGCAAAATAACAGTGATACGCTTGATTTGTCCAATTTGGTTAGGGTCTTTTTACTATCTTTCTAATCATGGTTCTTTTTAAGTTTGGAAGGCTTTTCTTGTAGGTTAACCTAACTTTAAACTTATGTGTAAAGAAGACTTGGTAAAAATTGGGAACTTATAGTACAGAAACACTATTTCACTAGCTACCACCTGCAGGTAGCAACTGTTTTGTTAGGTACACAGCATCTTGTCATAGATCTTTGTCCACAGCTATTTCATCACATGACTGCAAGAAAGCTCATCTTTGCTTTGTAAACACCCCACGATTCTAAATCTATCCATGAATGGACCAACAAAAGTGTTACGATATTCTTGAACAGCATGGCTTACCAGAACTTGAGACAGAAATCTTGGCTTAAATTTATTTTTTAAAACAATTTCTTTTCACTCTTTGTTTTAATCTACACAAAATATTAGGTTGAAATAACTACTTCTGCCTTATTTTATAGACAATCTGTGGTTACCACTGTATCCTGCTCAGGAACAATGTGGACCAAGAATTCACGACAGAAGGCTGTGTGGCTAAAAATTTTCAGATTTCAATAACATGAAAAATGTTATGCTGAGATTTTTGTTTATAGTGAAATGGCCTGTCATCACACCCCTTTCATTAAGTGGTTATGTGATATTTGTTCCTACATAAGTAGTCATTACTTTGTTGAGGATAAGACAATATTGAAATTTAAGATAACCAATGTTCAAATTAAATCAGTCTTATTGATAAGTTTAGAAACAAAAGAGCCTCACATTTATATTACTGCCTTCTTTTTGTTATGGGAGGGGAGATGGGAGGAGCTAGTGTGTATGAAGAAGGGATTGTTTTTTGTGGAGACAAGCCTAGTATTTCAGGGAAATAAGAAAGTAATAACAGATGTAAAGTCTAGGTGAGAAATGGCGCACACTTCTCCCTCCTTCCTGCTTCCCACTTCTACATTCCATCTGGTATACTTTAGACCTTTCCCCAACATTTTAGTTACTGAAAATAAACCTGGAAATTTTGGTCTGCTTACCCTTTGGTTAGGGCACTAAGAATTAAGCCTTTCTTAGTAAGTTCTTGTGATTTACTTATATAGTAAAAACTAACCATAACTCAAGCACCTCATAGTAGATTATAGGTCAAAATACATCACCTAATTCAACTTTATACTTTAAAACCGATACTGCCTACTTCTCCTCACATCTACCGCCCACCTAGCTAGTTTCCCTTCCTTCTGCCTCATCCAGTCCTTCAAGGCTGAGACCAGCCTGATGCCACTTTCCAGATCAACCTAAGAGTTACTTTAACAGCCTCGGGGTCTTTTTCATTGGAACTCAACAGGCCGTACTCCCACTTGAGGCTCTGTCCCACTAGATTACTCCCAAAGTCTTGTTTGCTGTTAGTCATGTCTGAGACTTAAGACTGTGGCCCCAGTTGTCCAAATTGTCCCCCAGTACGATTCTTTCCATTCCTAGCCCCCACATTTTCATTCAAATTACAGCACTGGGACACTTCCTTTGATTCTATTCTAGCCTGCTGCCCTATTTATTTCCTCATATCTCCTCGAGATTGGAGATATGATCCTAAACTCCAACCTGGTGCCAGAGCCATGCGCTGTACTCTATTCTTGATGGTGCTTTCAGGAGTTCCAGTAGTCTTGTTCTGGGCTTGGCTGTGGGGGATGTGAACCAGTAGAGCAGCTTTCCTATTTGCCTATGTGCTTCCCCTTCTCCTAATTACCCTGCTCACCCCAGCCTTTAGAGCCTCATCTCAAACTGTGCAGCCTAACTCTCCTTTCTTTCCATCCATGTCACACCCCTGAGCTAACGGCCCCCAGGATTACCACTGAGCCTGATAGGGTGCTCAGACACCGGTTTCCGCAAATGACCTTCCTTCTTAGTGAGTGAGTGTCCCTCTTTTCCTCACCCTGCGTACCAGCATGCCTCATTCAACATTTACCCAACAGAAATAAACGGTGCAGCAGTTTTATGCCAGGCACTGTCCTAGTTGATGAAGAGGCAAAAAAGGCAATTACCAGACATCAAGAGGTTTACAGCCCTCATCCCTCTCAAGTAATGTCCAAATTCAGAGACAGAATGTGAAGCATCTCTCTCACTAGACCTCAAACTGCGTGCTATGCAAATAGAATAACAACAGAGCTTGCTGAATTGGACTTCTAGCCAAGTGTTACCTTAAGAAATATTCCAGTTGTTCAATAGTGTTTTTTTTATCATTAAAAATTCAAGTATCACATAGGATTGCCTGTATAAGGCAACAAAGAAACAAAGGAGAAAGTATGTGTTCAGAGGCTAGATGAGAATAGGCATCCTAATATTTGAAGGATTCATAGACCTGAACACAAATGTACCATCCCCTAGAGGGCATTTTAGGAATCTGTAGGCGTATTTTTTGTTTTCACAGTGATTGGGGGATATACCTAGCATTCACTTGATGGAGCAGGCATGCTAGATGCCCTACAGTGCAGGGGATAGTTTGCCCAATGAAGAAGCAGAGTTGTGTACAACTTATCCCAGCAAATAGTCTCATAAATTAGAAATTTGCTTATAATTATCTGAGCCTGAAATGCAAAGCTACTTTATATGTAGACACAAAGTATTTTCAAACAGTTTTAATGTGCTGAATTTCCAGGAAAGCAATTGACGGTGTAAATCAAAGGAAGAATGAACTTAGTTTGGTTTAGAATGTTAGTATGAGTTGTTTGTCATTTTGAGAGATCATCTCACCAGTTGTCATGATGTTCATGGTCTTCAGCAGCCCATATAACAAAGATGTTTCCGTCTGTGTCTGTAGGTGACGCCAAAAATCATAATAAATCTGAGATTTTTTTAATGGCTTTATCATGAAATATTACATTAGCAGGGACACATAAAATATAGATATTAGATTGAGGTTCGTTTGGAAAGGCTGGATTTTAATATTTTGTATTCAAGGATTTTGAGGCAAAATAATAAGAAATCTATTCTGTAAAAATTACATTTTGAAATTATTTGGTGATTTTGGGGGTTGTTTGCTGTTTTTAAGTCTTACTCATACTGTTCCCAGAGGTATATCACACAATGTGTTTACAGCCTCTTGAACTACAGTTCCTTTTCTTAACTTACCTTCTATTCTTCATTATCTTATCTATCAAAAAATACAGACTTTAAGGACTTTTAAAATACTAGAGACTGAATATATGTCTGGTGAGATAAGAGATAGAATTTCTTTGATATTTTGTCATTATCCTAACTCATAACATAACATTGGGAATTATTTTGGTATTACACTGATAAACAGAGTCCAGCTCATTTGTAAGAACATTGAACTTCATTTTCTACATTTTGTATTTCTTCTTGAGATTTTTCTCCTGCTTAAATTAGAATTAGTTTTCTCTTTTGATTATGATATGCAAATATACATAGCATGTTATTACTTATTCTAACACTGCTTTTTTATTTTTGTATCCATTTTTACTTTTTCTATTTAATTTTTAAAATTCTTCTTGTAAAGAACAGCTTCTGATCTTCATAATACCAGACTCATTAATTATATAAATAAATGCAAACACATAGCCACTTTATTATGTCTTTCAGTGTATTGAAGCCCATGCATTTACATATAGACACATGATAATTTTTATCACAAATTACTTTCCCTTAGTTCTCCCCTATATAACAGTTAGATATTGTGTTGTAAGCAGGTTGGTCGTATTACTTAATAATTTTATTTTAGAGTAACAAAGGGGATTATTATAAAAATGGAGCATTGGATTGATAGGGTTGTTTCTACTGCTCTGGAACCAGGACACTAACAAGTAGCTTTATCCCAGAAAGAGCTTTCTACAAGGCAAAAGTGAAACTCAGAATAACAGCCAGTATAGTGGAAGCATCGTCAGCCATAAACAAGAAAAGCAAAACCAGTGTCTACCAGTTGAATATCAGTCTTCGTTAGAGAATCCCAGTTCATGGTGGTAACCCAATCTCAACATGGCACTCTTATGTCCTGTCTCCCCACCTAGGGTAATGGTGCCCAATTTTGTCTGAGATATTCTTTATGTGTTATTATATTTGATCTTTTTTTAAAAAAATCACCATGAGGAGATATTATCTCCGATTTTACAGTTGAAAATAGTGAAAACATGAGAAATGTGTATAAAGTCCATGATGAGGAAGGTTCCAAGTAGATTCTTTGACTCCTAGAACCCATATTTCCCTTCCCTCACCTTATTTTATGTTCATTTATACAACTACTATGCAATAAACATAGCAGAAAAGCACAGATGATGGTTAGTTGTGAGCCACACTTTTCGCCAACACAAGAAAGAACAAATAATATAACAATAGGATTAATAATCATCTGAAAACATTTGGAGCCTTCCAATGTGGGCCTTATTGCAATCTACCAAGCATAAAGAAACAGTTGCTTATGGTTTCACACATTCATGTGATCTTCTTATCTATCATCCTCCTGAATTATGATAATAAGAGAAAATAATACTGTTTTTCAGATACTGATTAAATTCATGGTCTGTGAGCTCCTTGAAGACAGGCGATCTTCATCTCCTCAATTTCAGTGCTAAACACAGTGTGTACCACAAAATAGGTGTTTAATAAATGTCTACTGTTACCATCAACTGGTGACATAGCCTTCTTCAGCAAACCATATGAAAAATGGTATACAGTTCTCTCATTTCCTGTCTCCCTTGCCTTGAAATCTTATATGTTTGTTGTCATAAATTCCTGTGAAAGGATGAAGAGAGTACCCACACATTCACTCACACCCCCAAGAATTGATTCCTTGAGCTTTGCAAGTGCACACAGCTGAAGGATTATTTGGGAGGTAACTGTGAAGATGAATAAGTAGTAAGGCAGCTTTGGGTAAGACAGGCTAAGAGAAGAATCATAAATTCAATAAGAAAGGAAAACAGATAGTGCTCTCTATATATGAGATTTGGAGCTCTACAAATTCTGCAACTTTTTTTTTCCTGCAATTCTTCTTATGTAGAGAACATGACTTCTTTCACCAATTTATTTAGAAGTTAGAATGTTCTTGGATAGATAGGAAAAATAAATGCATAATATTGGAGGTTTGCTAAAGAAAGATGATGAGGAATTTAAATTAGATTCAAGATAGGAAGGTAAGACTATAAGCTCCATAAAGGCAGGGACCATGTCTGTTTTATTTATCGTTGTCTCTCTGTCATCTAGCACATTATCTGGTACTAACTAATATGTGTTGGATGAATTCACAAGATCAGATGAGATGAAGGTCTAATAAGTAGTAACGATGTACTTCAGGACCTGGAATGGTATTCAGCCATGAAGAGTGGGCTTCACAGAGGAGTAATAAGAGGGAATAGTCATGAGAAAAAGAGGTTAGTGTGATGGCCCTTCCAAGTCACTGGGCACAGAGGGCCCGTAGACAGTGGAGGGCTCTTGGGAACTTGTTTAGGAGTTCCAAACAACCATTCATGTAACCGTTCCATGAATGGTGGGAAAATTGTATCTCTACCCCTGAATCTCTGGTGGAGAACCTTCCAATGTACTCAAGATCCTACTTCTACTCAGAGGGAAGATCCTTCTAGAATAATAAACCCTCTCTTCTCCAATGACTGACTTGCTCTAGACAGGTTGGAAGTCAGGGGCATTGGACTTTCCAAACAGCTGACTAGGAAAACCTAACAGAAAATTGTAGGATAAGAGGCTCAATTTTAGCATTGAGGGTTGCCTCAGATGATAGGAAGGAAGTGGAATGAGTAAAAGAATTGAATCTGAGAGGTTGTTACACATAGGAAAATGGAAGACCTGTGGCCTGTGCTTACTTCTACCATTCATTATCCATGTGAAGT
>NW_011888790.1:1932565-1952756 GCF_000151845.1 Pteropus vampyrus
AAAATAATTTAAAAGGCAAATATTTCAACATAGACTGTTGCTTCATTTCATTTTTCAGAAGAGAAGGGAAAAAATCCTATTTCAGAAAGAACAACTTGTTTTGAAAAGAGCAATGAGTCCAAAGTAGTAAAGTTTAAATATCGGTAATAAAAAAAAAAGATAGGTTAAATGAAAATTATGTCAAGAATATACTAATTTTAGAAATAAATTCTATTTGATTTGTGATATACAAACTATAAATTGCACACCAAAAAAAAAAATAGTTGATTAGAAATGTCTATCTAAATGTGACTGATTTAAAAGGGACAGAGTATCTCAATTTAATGTGCTGCACTATGACACAACTTCTTATGCAGCCCAGGTTTCTCTTATATATCAGATATACATCTAAGGGGGGAAAAAAGTCAATTTTATGATTGATTTACAAGGCCAGCAAAAGGAAAGTTTATTGTATTAGTTTCCTGTAACAAATTACCACAAACTTGGTGACTTAAAACAATCAAAATTTATTTTCTTATAGTTCTGGAGGCCAGACATCCAAACTGGTTTTACTGGGTTGAAACCGAGGTGTCAGCAAGACTGCATGCCCTTAGGAGGCTCTAAAGAAGAATCTGTTCCCTTGCTTTTCCAGCTTCTAGAATTGCACTCTTTGCTTTCCTTGGCTCATGACCCCTTCCTTCATCTTCAAAGCCAACAGAATAGATTCTTGTTTCAGAGTTGACATTGCCTTTTTTATTTCTACCTCTATAGTCAAGTCTCCCTCTTATAAGTATACTTGTGATTGCACTTAGAGCTTACCAGGATAATCCAGGATAACCTTCCCATCTCAAGAACCTTAACTTAGATCTGCAAAGTCCCTTCTATCACACAAGGTAACTTCAGTTTCTAGGAATCAGTACTGGTTATTTTGGGGGGTGGGGCATTATTCAGCCTACCACAGTGATAAAAAACATAACTTAAAAAGAAGGCTGGTGGTTCAAAGTTCTATTTCCAAATTGGGAAAAAGACAGAGGCAATTACATTAATAATTGAGACCACCAACTTTTTAAAACATGTATACATGAAAGAAGCAGATAAAAGAAGAAAAAGGCAGCTGCAATTACTTTCTGTGATAACCTTAGGTCACCACCAACATGCACACTGCCTCATCCTGAAAACAGAAAAATAGGCACCAGGCATCTCTCCCACTATTCCTAATGTTGTCAAATAAAAATATTTGCAACGGGCTTACAGTCACTGGTTGTAATCACTAACAAAATCGAAGATGCATTTTTTTTTTCTTTTTTCTGTTCTCCAAGATCAGAAATTTCAATAAATTTACTCTTTGACTTGGTTCTCACAATCCAGTGTTTATATTTTCCTTGGTGATTGTGGGGGAGGATGGATGGATAGATAAGTTTGATCTCTCCTCTTCTTCAACTCGAATATTAGTTTAATTTATTTCTCACTCCCATTTTAAAACTTATTAAATATGAATGATCATCTGTAGTTAAAACTCATTGTTTTTCATTTCAGCCCCCCACTATATAAGTCAAATTGATGATGAACTCAGTTAACTGAATTGTTGGAAGAAAACAGATTTTGTGGAACAGTCTATAATTTCTTGCTGTTTATAAACTCTGCATAAGAATGATTAAAAATAAACACTGATGCATACTCTATAAACTCAGTATGTGTCATAGATCTTACCAACCACTCTTGATTCATACTCATCGATGCCAAGATATTCAACTTTTCTTATTCTAGTTTTGTAAATCTCCAAAGGGAAAAATTGAATGGTTGTTACTATATGATTAAACCATAATTGGGGTCCTCATGATCTAAGTTCTAGCTTAATAATATGCAAAACAGTCTGGTCTTAGATCAGAAGACCTGTAAGTTTCCTTCAAACTCAAAGTTTTATGATTCTCTGATTTTGTTTGTTGACAAAGAAAAAGAAAAAAAGAAGCCAAGATCAACACACACTTCTCCTTTGCCTGTCAATCATTTACTTTTGTTTTGGCTTAAAATGCTCACTCACTCTTAGATACAGATATAGCCCCATGTGTCACATTCTGCCACCATCCCTGCACTTTTAGGTGAAATTGTCACTGACAGGGTGACACACCTGAGAACCACACCAGTTCCCAGAACCATAATTTTAAATACCATCCTAGCACTCTCTAAATTGCAAGAGTTCCCTTGTAAGGTGAGAAACTCTTTCTCCTGGAGGTTTGTTTATCTTGCAGTTAGCAAAGGTAAGAGACTCCTTTGTGAACCATTTGCTTGGAATTTATAAGTATAGTATTGCTGACAGAGTGCTGAAAATCCATCACGTAGTGTATTTAGCATTTTCTCTCCCTAAGAGTGGTGGGCTGGGGGTGTCTCCTTCCTTCTTCCCCATCCAGTTATTCTGACCATGAGCAGAGGATAGCTGTGATGACTCAGCCACTTGCTCACAAGGGTTCCCTTACCACAGGTTTGTTTTGAGGGCTCACTTCCAAAACAAAGATTAAAATGTCTTTTCTCTTTAATAGTCTCACTGAATACTGTTGCTTGTTAATGTTCAGACACTAATAGCACTGGAAAGAGTCGTTGCTTGTGTCAACTCATCAAGTAGTCTAAACAAGCCTGTTGGAAGCTGGCCAGTTCTGGCCAGTCATTGACCACAGACACGATCTGGAAGGCTATTACAACTTGTGGAAGCGAGAGGTAGCTCTGCTTCCTGTCTAGCCCACTTCCCAGGGATTGTCCCCAGAAGCACTGGACTCTGAGGCCAGTGGGGGTTTTTGTTCAACTATAGACTTAAGATGCGCCTTATTCTTTAGCGCCAAAATTGAGATGTGTGTAAAAGCTTCAGAAAAGCCAGAAATAAGAGCATTATTCTAAAATGATGCTTGGCAGCTGCAAGTTTATATATAGTTTTGTGGTTAGAAGGTGCTGATAGTTTTTTTTCTACTTGCATTTTTGATGAGTGGGTGGATGGATATGTGAGAGTTCTCTTCTTTGGATGATTGTCATGCTTTTACAGAGATATCGTTAGTCTTTTTTTGGATGAGCCATGTTTATCCCAGCCACATGCTTCCTCTCTGAAAAAAAAAAAAAAAAAAACTTTTTGATCATTCCACATCCCTCCTTAAGATGGATAGAGAAATATCTTTAAGTATGCCTTTCTGGCAACAGCAAAAACAAACAAACAAACAAACAAACAAAACCCTCAGAAGACTATATTGAAAAATTTCTTGCAGAGTTGTATTTGCTTTCTAACTCTGGAGTGTTCCTCAGGAGGGGAAAAAGTGGCTGTATCTATTACATTGCATACAAGATCCAATTCTTGTTTCATTATTTATTCAAGAACTTTTTATTAATTACTTACTCTGCCAGGAATCATGCCAGATACCAGACATTCAAACGTGAGACAACATGTTGTTGCTCCCAAGGAGCACATATACTAGAAATAAAGTAGTTGCTGTGATGGAAGGATGTAGAAAGCACAAAAGAGAGCACCTGAGAAAGGCTGGGAAGACTTGATTAAGGACATTCTGTTAGAACTGAAACTTAAAAGACTGTGGGACTTGTCAGATGGAAAAATCAGAACAGAAGGGGGGATGCTGCTGCAGCTGGAGCTTTAGAAACACTAAACATAAGCTGGTATGGTTATCCAGGAAAATCCAGATCCTCTCCTGCCAGCACAGGAATAGGGGAGGGCTTAGAGAAAGATGGGGCTGGATATATCAGCAGGGACTAGGTCATTCAGGGCCTTGTAAGCTGAGGTTAGGTTTTACTCTTCATGTGATGATAAGTGATTGAAAAGTTCCAAACAAAAAAGGAGGCATGAGCACATTTGCAGGTGAATAAAAATCACTGTGGAAAACTGAATGCATACACACTGGGATCCATTCATCACCTGGCATCTGGTCATTGGGGCTGGTCCGGGCACACAGAAAAAACTATTTATCTCCCTCTCTGTCTTTCCATCTCTATCGTGACCCATAATGCATGTAAGGGGCTTTCCAAATCTTATTTATAGGCTTATTTATAAGCCATGGAGAGGTTTGTTGAGGTTTCCCAACATTTCATCTCTGTCTAGGTCTCACTAATGTTTTTTCTCTTGCTGCTTTTTCCCCAGTATCCTATGGTGACTTGCTATTTTTGAGCTAGTGATCTTAAGACTTTTCAAAACATATTTAAACTTGGAATGAAGCTATGATAATTAAAACAGTGTGATATCGGTACAAGACTGAAAAGACATAGCAATAGAAGACATAGTTGATTCAGAATTAGACTCTAGTATGTATAAAAATGTAATATATGAGAACTGAATCATCGCAAATTAATCTTTCATAAAAACATGATTTGTACAAATAATAAATAACAAAGAAAACTCAATTTCATAAGTAATCAAAAAAGGCTAATGAAAGCAAAAATAAGATAAAAGATACTAGTAAACAAAAAGTTAAATGTAATGCTCATGAGGTATAGATGAGAAAGATATTCTCTTGTTCAGTGAAAGATAACTTTTCTGGAAAGGCTTTTATGGATTAAAATCTGTTTTTTAAAAAAGCTTATATTCTTGATCTTTTGATTTCACTAATAGAAACATATTTTAAGAAAAAAATTAAGGAATTAGACAAAGATTTATGCACAAAAAATGTTCATTGCAGCATTATTTGTAATATTAAACATTCATAAAATTAATCATATCAATAGTTACTCTTCTTCACACTGGGATCCATTCATCACCTGGCATCTGGTCATTGGGGCTGGTCCAGGCACACAGAAAAAACTATTTATCTCCCTCTCTGTCTTTCCATATTTACTGAACTTCTACTATAAGTCATTGATTAATTTATCTCCTGTAACCTTCCCATGCTACAGTTTTAGAAACCGGGGCTTAGAGGAGTTTAGTAATTTGCCCCCAAATCACGCAATTTTTGCACTTAATTCGAGTCTGACATCAAAGCCTTGTTCTTTCCATTACACTTCGCTACTCTTATTTATAAATATATGTCAATTGTTTGCTTGAAAAAGATTTATAAGCAGCTCCATATCTCTTTCTGTTTTCCTGACCTTCCAGAAAACAAGATAGTTCTTCTTTTGGATTCCTGTGGTGTGAGTGAGGGAGCTAGTGCCTATAGTTTGAAGAGTCAATGAATTCATCTACAATTTAGATCATTTGTTTCCCAAGAAAAAACAGTGAGTCATTAGAGTGCAATGTTCTTCCTGGGAACCTTTCTTATCTTACTCTTGAAGAAAGTGTAGGTAAGACAAGCAATTAAGACAGAGTACATCCCAGATAGGATCTGTGGTAAATACTGGCTAGTCCATTTACATTTAGTGTTTACTGTTATTTAGAGGGCTCCCTCTTCTACTTAGATAACCAGTTTCTCAGATTATTGTCAGTGCATTGAACATAGAGAGAGTACACTGTCTAGTGGCAGAAGTAGAGGACTACAGTTATTTCTCAATAGTCAATGGCTTGACTCAGTTCTTAAAAGAGGCACTGGTTGACTTCAGTTTTTGTAAAGATGGATAGTGGAAGTAAAAACAAACCACCAGCCTCACAGGATCAAAGGTCCTTCAGCCTATAGTTGCAAATTGCCAAGAAACACATTGCAGGAACACCAAGTGTTGAAAGTCAACTGAAAGGTCATAGAATAAATAACACTTGTTTGCCTCCTACTTATATTTCTTTGAAGGTGTTGGAAGCCTTGTTTTAATTATTATTACCATGTAATATACTATTCTGCTAACTTTAAATATAACCATTGGCTAATGTCAGCCTTGGATTCTAAATAGTGGGACGCAATAGAAAAAGCCTCATTAGAAAATCACAAAGAAATTTCTTCTTTCCTGCACTCTCCCTCTTTATCTACTCCCTCTCTTCTCTTTTCTCTCCTCAAAGAATAGAAGTGTGTTTATAATTTATCAAATCCAAGATAACACTGATTACAAGACTAATCAACATTTCAGGTATAATTAAGAAAGAAAAGTACTACAAATTAAAATGACACAAAGCTTTTTTTAACTTAGAATTTTTATTTTGTTCTTATCAAAAGAGTTCATTTAAGCTTTTTTAGACATAGATTTTTCTTTATATATATATTACTTTCTTGCATACATACAAAGGAAAATATAAACAAAATGACCAGCTTAAGGTATTCCTGAAGTTACTTCATTCACAGTTAACTTTTCTTAATCATTTTTTGATTCAGAATTTTTCTCCACACACAATATTGTTCTCTATACTACCAAAAATGTTGTTTTTGCAACACGTGAGTTCGCTGTTATCTCTGGGATTTTCTTTCAAGTCACAGACGTCCATTGCTACGAATGCTGGTTATTGCTTGATCTCACCAGATCAAAGGAAGGTTTTCAGATGACAGCCGGAATTCACATTTCTTCCTCAACTTATCTTTTAACAGTTTGTTGATTAAAATATTGAAGGGTTGCAATTATCTAGTCATGCTTTCAGAATGTCAACCAAATTCAAGATTATAGGAGCAAAAGCAATGACGATTATGTCAGGACTTCCACCTGGCCAACTATGATTGTAAGATGCCATTAAATGTAAGATTTCCAAGATGTTAAAGTGAATAAGTAAGTAAACTGAGAAAGGGAGGAGTGCATCCTAGAACTGATGATATAAAGTCTGTATTCAATTTCCATTGCATACAGGGAACAGTGGGAGTAGGTATAGGACTAGGAGTTAGGGATGGGGAGTTGTCTTCTGATCATTATTTACTCCAGGTCTGAGTTTTGATGTCCTCTCATAGTATCCTGACCCCAATGTCTTGAAGGGAACTGCTAAAGTTCTTCAGGAGCTGTTTCATGTAATGAGAGCTTAGGTTTACAATAAACATCTAATTTTCATTTTATTTCAAAAATTTCCAATGCATCGTAATTAATTCTTACAGAAATAGATCTACCTTAAGAAGAATCGTTTCCTTGTTTTCCTTTGCACTCTACGATTTGAACACACCAGACAACATCAGGCGTCTTGTGCTAACCCTAGTGGGAATATGAGCCACTTACCTGAAGGTAGGTGGGCAATGCCTCTACCTTTAAATTGAAGTGAGGCCAATTTGTATGTCGATTTCATTGATGTTACATTGGAGGCATTCTTTCAGTGATTATTCACACAAGAATGTGTAATGAAAACCAAAAGTCAATAAATAGCAGTATGGTAAAGTGTTTTATGGTTTTTGTTTGTTTGTTTTTTCTTGTTTTGTTTTTTTTAAAAAAGAAACCTCCTTATTTGGATAGGATTGTGTAGAACAGAGGTGATAGAAGAACATAGAGGAGACGAAGAAAGAGACAGGAAAGTGAAAAGTTACCCGCAAAAAAATAAAATGTGTGAATAATAGACATTTTCATGACTTTGATGACTTTCAAACATACATTATGTTTGGAATTGGCTTAAGTTTGTTTTACTAAAAACAAAAAAAAACAAAAAAAAAACCCCTTAGTTTTTAGGGATAAACTGTATTATGTTAAAAACTATATCACTCTGGTCTGCTCCATATATCAGAATAAATTTTGGTCCATCTTATTTTGATCAACCATTTTGTTTAATTTTATTATGTAAAACTTCCAAGTTCAAGACTAAGAATCTGACCAAAGCCAGGAAGCAAAAATATAAACATGACAGGTACCATGAGAGGAACAAAAACAGCAAAAAGATTAGGCTCTCTCTATATAGAACATACCTTTAAATTTAAAAAAAAAAAACTATAGATATTTTGTTTCGTGCATTCATTAAGTTTTTGGTGAAAAAATACAGAAACTGCACAGAAGTAGTCCAAACCTGTGTTGAAAGGGATGTTAATTGTAGCCAGTGGCTATTCGTTTACCTCCACCTCATTTTGTATTAAGACTTTTCATATAGCACATTAATGAGAATTGAAAAATGTAAAAATGCAGCCAAAATATTTTCAGTTTTGCATTTCAACAAAATATCCAGTCCAAAGCCTCTGAAGATGTTTGCTCATCTAGATGCACAAGTCAGAAACATGCTCTTCATCCTGTCCTTCGTTTCTAAGAAACAATCTGCTTTAAACACCAAAAAATCACTTCATTCTTAAATGATACAAGCCAATCTCCAGCCCTACCCTTGTTCAAATTCTCACAAACACTGTCTGAATGAAGGATGCACTAGTGGGATAGGTGGGGGAGAACATACATGTTATAAAGGTGCTACTGGTGTTGGCCCGGGCACTCAGTTGAAGGGTTCAATGGCAAAGGATAATAAGTCATAATGACAACAAACTCAAGGTCTCTGCTTGATTGGAAGGACCAGGCTTAAAACACCAGCCTCTCTCACCTCACTCTCCATTCACTACAAGATCTCAGGTGACTCCTGAATTATGCCTAGGGAATTATTGTAACTCCTATAGCTTATTGTTTACCTATCTCTGTCATGGCAACATGATCACCTTCCTCTCTTCAACTTCCCTGGCTCACACGTATGCATAGGTGTGCACACACATGTACGTGCACATACAAACATAGAGTGACTGAGTTCAGTGAGCCATTCTGAGCCTAAGCCCAGGGTGCTGTTAATGAAGGTTTTGCACCTCAAGTTAATAAAGTTCTCTTGCCTGGGGTGCTGTTCTCCTTCTTCACCTGCCCTCCTCTTCCGTGCCAGAACACAGACTTCTCTTGCCTCCCCAGGGGAAATTCTGTTTGCAACAATCATTTCCCCAGTTACCTCCCCAAATTCAGTCCCTCCTTTCCTGATGGACTCACAACAGTGTTAGAGGTTATAAAATCGTATTATCTTCATCTTTTAAAGAGGCAGCAGGGGCAGGACAAGTATGGTATGGGCCAAGGAACAGATTGCTCTTTCTCACTTTCTGAGCCCAAATGACCTGTGTGGGTATGTAGTCCCAGGCCTTAAAATCAGTAACCTAGATTTTTGGCCCTCTGGATTTCTCTGTCCATGAAATGGAACACCATGTATCCTGCCAGCCAGAGGATTATTAATAATGTTTACCCAGCACTCTTTGTTTTTGTTCAAAGCTTCTGGCATACAAAATTACTTCAGGATAAGTTGAAGTACTGTGCCAGATATTTGTATGAAATATGTCTAGAACATCGATATTTTCACCCTTTGTTTCAGGAATCCTGAAGCCTCCATCCTATTGAAGCAATATGGCTACTGGTTTATACTTTTGTGCAAGGCAAAAGCAATGTCTCTTACAGGAACTTCAGTAACTTGAGCTGTTGGGGATTTCACGTTCTCTGTGTGAAGTTCACAAGAAGTTGGGAGGGGCACCAATTACTGGCTTATGTGGAATCTCACCTGAAGTTAAGTTTACACTGAAACACAGCTGAAACTGAGCTTCACTTGATTTCCACCTGAAAGCATAATTCATCTGAGGTTCATTTGAAATTTGCCCCTGTCTGGTTTAGGCCTTGAGACAGGTTCGCCCAGAGTTTTGTGAGCCTCAGAAAACCTATCTGTGAACTTGGCCTGAATTGTAGGTTTTGATTCAGAAGTCTGAGGTTTTCATTCAGGAGCTTTTCATGATCCTCAACTATCTCGGGCCACAATCTGAAATCCCATCAGACTCACTTCAGACCATATGGAGTAAAGATAGAGACCTCTATGGTTCTTACCCACTCACCACACATTCATTCCTATACATCTATATCCTCAGCAGACCTCGCTAGGCTTCTATAGAGAACACTTTTTTTCTTTTTCTTAAAAAAAAAAAAAAAAAAAAAAAAAAAAGACATTAGTCTCAGTGGCTGCTAGAAATGAACTGGTCAAAAAGACTATCAATTTCTTGACACTCCATTACATATGTTGAAGAATTGTTTCCAAAGTGTTTCCTTTCACTACCCTCAGCAGACATGGTTGCTGCTTTTGAATCCAGGAACCACCCCCAACTGTATAATGTATTAAGATCTTAAACTATTATTTCTAATTATGATGGTAACATTTCAAGAAGGTTCATTATATAGTTTCAATTATAGAAGCCACAAAAATTCTATTCAGTCCTTT
Organism: Pteropus vampyrus; assembly: GCF_000151845.1. Classification (NCBI taxonomy): domain Eukaryota; kingdom Metazoa; phylum Chordata; class Mammalia; order Chiroptera; family Pteropodidae; genus Pteropus; species Pteropus vampyrus. The sequence continues at coordinate 1,942,554 of NW_011888790.1, forward strand.
AAAATACTTTTCTTGAACACTGTTGATATTTATAATAAATGAGACGATATAAAGTTGTATATTTTTAAAGTCTGGGATCTGTACCATTGATTTTCCCTATGGTAGTTATTGTCCCAGTGTGAGAATCCGTTTTCATTATAAATTCTCCTTTATACTTAAATAACTTGTATTTTAATGGTGAACTATATTTTGTTGCTGCTTGCAATATAGGTAATAGAAGATCATAAGAAGAAATGGAGCAAACCCACATAAAATAGAGACATTTCTATTAGTTTTGACAATGGGGAGAAATTCCCGTTTCCTTTGGTGAATAATGCAAATGAAGGATTTTTCTCAGTTATAGTGCTTTGGGGGACATCTGGCTGCAAAGTACAGTGTTTTTCCAGAGAGTAGTGCTTTACAATTGATTTCCAGGTTATTTCTCAAATCCTCAGGAAACAGATTAGCTTTGCAGTATTTATTCAAACATACTAGAAATCAAAGTGAGTTTGAACTGGTAAAATGTCTGAATTGAAGACTATTTGTAAAAAAAATGCATCTGGATTCCTTTTAAGGATATACAGTCATTGAAACATAGCTAATAAAGTTTCTAAGCCAAATCCTTTGAAGGAAACTCTTTCATGAATAAAAGAGACAGTTGAGAATAAATTATAATCAGCAAGTCAATTGTTTCTAATAAGTGAGTTCTTGAAAACTCTTTGTTCCTTTAAGATTTAAGATTCTTCCCAAGTCTAGTTTTCGCTAGTAATTTTCTGGGTATATTTTGTGTTCACAGAGAATGCAAATGTATGCTTCAATCCAGCTTCTGAAACAGTGAGATTCACGAGAATCTGGGAGCATTATCCAACTCCTACACTGCTGAGCCTCCCTGGCCAGTTCAGTTATCACTGCTGGCTACATTTTCTTTGTTCTTTCATCACTACCATATCCCAGGCAAATAAAAGCACTTCCTCTCAACCCTCATCTTCTCTGGTCCTCAGTGGGCTCATTCTCCCAACCTCAGGTGACTGTCAAGCTTAAAACTTCCTCATCTTTCTTCCTCCTCCCCAGAGTCCAATCAGCAACCAGGAAGAATCCAGCCAATGATCTCACAACAACATCACTAACTTACCTCTATTCCTCCCCATTTCCTCCACCAGAATGCTGGCTCAGCAACTCAACTTTTGTCATCTGGCCTGCCCATAGCCTTCCAGGAATCCTCGTAAACTTCTAGCCATCCTCCAATCCATCCATCCCTTTGAACACTGGGAATTTAACCATCTATGATCATACCACTTCTCTGCTCAAAATCCTTCCATGGCTCCTGTTGCCTACTGAGCTCTGTACAGGTCCTAATGTTGGGACACTCCACAAGAACTGATTTCGGCTCTTTCCAACTGAGCTTTTACTCCCTCTCTGGGTAAAGCCCACACTTGAACCAATCAGATGATTATTTTTCTGTTCCTCAAACACACTGTGCGGCTTCTGACCTCTGTGCATATTCACAGGCTATTCTCCCATTTTTCTCTCAAAATCCTATCAATCCTTCAGGGCCCCAAACAAACACACCCGTTTCCATAGTGTGTTTGTGTGTGTGTGCATGTGTGTGTATACTTTCCAGTTATATAACATATATAATTACTTACAGGCATATCATACAGGAAAGCACTAGCCATATAAATACTGAATGTGTATCATATATTCATATATATCTTGCACTCACAAAACACTTTAGAGAAATACAATAAACTTTCACCCATATTATCTTATTTACTTTTGCACCAAACCCATGAGGTGGGAAATTGGGACAGCTGACAAATGAAGAAGCTAAATCAGAGGAAATTGCATGGATTACCCAAGGTCATCTAGCTAAAAAGTGACAGAAGCAGGTTTCACACCCAAGTCTTGTAACAGCCCCTGGCACTTTCAACCCTATCACAATGACCTCCATTCTAATGGGACAGTGACACAATGAAGTAATTTCTATAGCAGATGGGAAAAGAGGCCAGGCCAAGGAGGGTCACGGGGGGTTTCTGAGAAAAGCAGTGGCATGATCAAAGCGCTGCTGCAGGAAGATTGATCTGGTGGTGCTGCCTGGAGAGAATGGGAGCAGGAACACCCTGCTGAAATCGATCTCTCACTCTTCCAAACTCCTGTAGCTCTTTGTTATGCTGCCCATGCAGCATTTATCCAGCGCTGCAAACTGGTTATTTATTTGTTTATTTATTCCCTTCCTAAAACACTCTGCTTTAGAGCGGAAAGGATTTAAGGTGGCTTTAAGCTGCCTTATATTTTACAACTATATTAATACAACTAGGTCTTATCTCTCCTCCACTGATTTTAAGCCTTAAGCATGAATAGTATGTATTTTACATCTTTGTACTAACCATGTGTTTGACATGGAGCCATACTGATCATGGATGTTCAGAGTCCAATGAATGAATGAATGAATGAATGAATGAATGAATGAAAGAGCATCTGAGAGATTTCTTCTAAAGACAAGATGGGGAGGAAACATGATTAAATAAATTACGGTACTTATACTCCCAAATAATATGCAAACATTAATAGGATAAGACAGATCTATATGAATTTAAGTGGTGAGAGACTGTGACATATTGTTTAGTAAATTGCAAAATACACACATATACATGAAAAAACTGTGTATGTGTTGTGTATGTGTCATGCACATTGAACTGTTAACACTGGTTACCTTTGAGAAAGAGTCGTGTAGACTTCTATGCTATAGTTTGTATCTAGAGTTTACATATTCTGTATAGTTTTGCACACATTGTAAAACATATTTTACAATAAGATTGTATGCCTGTGTGTCCAGAGAATTTGGTAATGCAAACCATAATAACTAAGGGCTAACACTACAGTTTCACATTGTCTTGTTGCCTTAGCCAAGGTTTAAAAGTACTGTTTAGTCTCTCTCACAGGCTGAATGTCTTCATTTAACTTAATCCTGGAGATTCTTTCCAGCTTGTAATCAAGACCCAACTCTGAATCAGACTTTCTTCTCAGTGTTGCGTACCCCCCGGGTGGTCAGAAGAGATGCTCCACACATGGTCTCCTGGTCTCCTTTTTGCCTTTCCTTCTCTAAAACTTTTAATGGCACATCCTGGTCCGTCTTGGTTTGACTCTCCTTCTTCTGCTTGGGACCATCTACCTGGATCCAGTCCAGTGTTTTCCTGCAGCTTTTCCGGCAAGCTTTCACAATGCTCATTGACATTTGCAGTGCCGTTTCTTAAACTTTAGTTATATGTGTTAAACCACCTTGGACCTGTTCTTTTACTTTCAGTAGAAAGAACTATGGTACTATGTCTGATTCTTTCCTCTCTCTATTCCCCTACCACTCCCAGATCAACAACCATTATTTTTCAGAAGAAACTTATTTTCCTTAAATATTTACTTTTCCCCCAATTAACACCATTAATTATGTTTCTACCAATGAGAAAATATAGGCATCAGTTGGTTACAACTTTTTAAACTATTAATATCCAAATAGTAATTAAAATTGATTTTCTTCATTAGCTATTAATCTTTTTTCCTTGAATTTAAGTGTTTTTTCTTTTGAAAAGTACATGTTTTTTCTTAAACCTTTTCTATTTAGTCACAAACCACTAAATACCTTCCTTATATCACATTAAATCTCACTTATGTTTCATTCCCCTAACATTTAAATGATAATCAAAATAGTCTAGCCTTAACAGACGGTAGTATGCAATGTTTTGTTGTATGACCAGGTAAACCACACCATAAAATATGAGACTATTTAATAATCTTTAAGAACCTGAGGAGATTGTTCATAGCTACCAGGCACCCATAGCTACCATTATTGTCACCACCTTTCCCATTTTTCTTAGCTTCTTATTGAGCATACTAAAAGCTCGGGAGCATTATAGCTCTAGCAGTTAATTCTAAAACCAAGAACCCTTTACCCCAAAGAACCAACTGAAAATGTGGTACATCAAGAATGCTCACTGTCTGCTCCGCAATCACCATATGTCACACACCTGTCTCCAGTCACATCATACCTAATTCGCTGCTGATCTCATACAAGACAATGCAGAACTAAATAGTGGATAGTGGGTAAAGCTTTTTACAATAGATCATATAGAAAAACTCAGGCAGATTTGTGAAGTTCAAAGTAAATTGTTCTTCAGCTACTTCGATTTCACCAAGAATACATTTTCTAGGAAAATTTATTCTATCTCACCTCTATGCCCTGGAAATTGAATCAAGCCATGGTTTTAATATTTTGTGGTTGCAGATCCCTTGAGAACCTGATGAAAACCATGAAGTCTCCTTTTCTTGAAAAATGCTCTTCTGTTTATATACGTGAAAATTTACAATTTCAAGACATTTGCCTGCCCCAATGCCTCTTCCCCAGAAGTCCTTTCTCAGATCCTAGGTTAAGAACCCTGAACTAAAGAGAGAAATTAATCTTCTGGAATAAAGTCCAGGGTAAAGAGATTCTAAATGGAACTTAAAGGTGCTTCTCACAGAGAGGACCTGGAACAGAAAGGAGGTGGTGGCATTTATGGAAAAAGTAAAAGAGATGTTGGTGAAATAAAGGATCAGCATAATGACTTTATGCCTGCAGATCAATCTATGATGATACTGAGAACAAAGGCCTAGGCAAACTGCTAAATTCCCTCGGGTAGTATAGTTGAATGCTTAAAACAGACCTGGGTATCCGGTGGATGTGGGTGGAGTCTGGCTCTGTCTTTTAGTAACTTAGACAATTTACTCAACCTCTGCTATACTTCATTGTCTTCTCCTATAAAATGGGGATAGTTGCAATTTAAAGAAGATGGGATAGTAAATGAAGTACTTGGGAAGTGCTCGTTACAATGCTTGCACAAGTGCTACCTATTAACATTATGCTATTTCTCTTTTGCAGGCACCGAAAGGATTCTGTGTGGGTCATTTACACTATAGTGTGAATTAAAATTAAATGCTAACTTACTGAAAGCTATTTACACAGTGAACCCTCTTTCACTATAGGAAGTTATCCCCTGTCAGTCTTTGACGGAAAGGTGAAGGCGATGAGCACCAGGTAAAGGGAGAAGATGAAAAGACACCTTAGCATTCTTAAAATCACACCTCTGAGGCAGCTAAGCTAGACCTAGGGGATGACCTGAGGGGCAAAGGAGTTTATGGAGCAAGGAGGTACATTTGGTTCTGGGCCTCAAGCCTTCTGTGTTATGCTAGCTGTATTTGAATTCAGTGATTAAAATACATATATGGTCAGCAATAGGCATAATGTTCAGTCATCTGGAAGGAAGGTCCTGCGGCCCAGCCCACAAACCTTAAACTGAGCAAAGACGTCAACTACATGAGTTAAAAAATTATTGCCTCAAATTGCAAGCATACTGACACTACATCTACACCGAGGGAGCACTGCGATATTGGAAGCATAGTTGATAGAGTGCAGAGGCATTAATAACAAAGTAAGACAAAGGTCAAGCCTATCTGTGAAGTGGCCCAAGTCTTGAGGTTTTGGGGTATTGGTGGTAACCATGCTTTATGATTCAGCGGTGTAATGCATTGTCCTGACCACTGCTTTGGACAGTTTCATTATAGTAATAAATAGAGTGGTTAAAATAGCCAAGCACAGTTCTCACTGAGGCTGCTCTGTCTTTATTACAACCCGGACGCCTATGATTCCTAGAGGGGCTTATCATCCACTCTATTAACTCTCCAAGGAAAACATGTAGAGCCTTTAGAATGATGACATAGTGTGATTTGAAGAAATTTAAGCTTTTATTTATCAATTTCTATACTAGTCATCCCAACCGCTTGACGTATATAAAGATTTTATTTCATGTTCTATTAAAACAGACCTGTAGCACTTCCTTTAATTTAATGATTCAGGTGCATATAATTTTAAAATATTGAAAGTCAGACATCTGTATATATGCTTATTGTTTGTTAGTGTATACATATATGTTACAAACATCAAGTTGTTTGATGAAAATTTATGTTTCTGGATTTCATTTTACTTAGAGGAATGAAATCTGAAATAACTCTGAGATTATTTAAGTAGATTATTTAAAGCATAACATTGATAGTGCAACTTGTTTTGTTTTTTAAATATTTAGAGGTCCATAAGTTGCTTGACCTTACACATGGAGATTTTGGTTTCTAACTTGGTCTGATCTTCATTAACAAGCGTTGCTTCCACAAAACCTAAGAAATACCTAGGGACGGAGAGCAGAGTGGTCTAATTCCTTTCAACTCTGATGCCTCACCCGCTTCCTTCCCTAAGCGCATGCGCTCCCGCTCGCTCGCCTTCTCTTCCTCCCCTTCCCCCTCCCCCTCTCTCCCTCCCCCCGCCCCACACACACACACACACACACACACACACACACACACTCACTCACTCACTCACTCACTCACTCACTCACACTTTAGTTAACTTTTTTATGGCATTTGTTAACTCTTGGTTAAGAGGGAAATTAAATTTGGGAATCTTTACTTCTTGGAGAAGCTCAAGGATGTGTAGAACTTTGTGTGATGAGAGAGACTATATTTTTCCTAAGAGAACAACCTTAATTCCTTGGCGTTTATTTCACGTTTTGTTTTGTTTCTTTGATTAGTTGAAAATTTTTACAGGTCAATTGGCTTTTTAAAGGATGAAAAGGTCTAAGTCCAGGGCCAGGGCCACTGTATTTGTGAATGAATGAAAAGTTAATTAAGGAAAAGGGCAGACTGTATTTCATTTGCTGTTAATTTAAGTGGAGCTAAAAAGCAAAGAAGTAAAACATTGTTCATTTCCCAGGAGTGGTTTCTCAGTTAATGTCAATATCTTGGATTTCTTTTCCGTAATAATTCCAATGGTCAGTTGTGTTTCATTTGTATGTTTTGATGAAATATTTCACTATATAAACTTCTCTCCTAGAAAAATTTTCCTGGATATAGAATTCTAAAAATGTATAGAATTTAGTTAGAGATCTGATCAAACTTTCAACATTCACACAGTTCAGTGAGATAGTCAACTCTTCTTTTATTTCTTAAAATTACCCAGTTCTTTCTCAGGTAAATGATTCTATTTTTACTAGATATAATTGTGCAAAAATCTTAAAGTTTCAGGGGAGTGAAATCGCAGGAGTGGAGAACTGACTGGCTGTTATGTTCGAGGAAACTCTTCTTTGTTTTCATTATTTTAGCTTGGTTTTGGTTTTCTAAGAATTTGCACTTTTGATTTTGGAACTCATTATTTCAAACTCCAATAATCCTAAAAATGAAAGCTGAAACCATGGGATTTTTTATGGTTTTAACTTTACCGTTCCTTTCACCTAGAAAAGGGCAAGAATTTGCCCCCAACTAAGCCAAATTTACGGAAAGCTTGATAAAAATGGTGAATGCTTTGTGTATGCAATGATGTTCACAGTGGTGTGACCTTTTCTACCTTTAAGTTTTATTATATGAATATTTCATGCCACTCTTCTAGAAATGCTAACCTTATTTTTCTTAGACTCCTTTCATTTTTTTTTTTCAGTCAAAAGAGGAGAAGAGATTTGCAAGGAGTTTAGTATTTTAGTAATGTACAAGGGTTCATGCCTTAGTGAGAGTTCAGAATTGGATTACAAATAAAGGCAGTTCAGTTTTTTCATCCTTAGAAACAGGTAGGAAGTTCATGGTTTATGAAGGAAAGAAGCAATAATGTGCTTACTTTATAAGACATGGTGAAGTGCATCAGTGAATTGAAATATATAGATATACATGAATAGGTTATGATAGTTGTAAAAAAAACCTGCTTCAGCCACAAATTTATAAAGATTTAAGTGTGAGAGATTCTTCCTTTTGTTAGTTGGTCTTTAGATAAAATTATAAAACACTGTTCTCAAAGACTTTATATTTTATTCTTTTCTCTGCTGCTGGCACTGAATGATCAAAAGTGCTTGGAAAAATGTTATTTATTTACAATCTCCTGGCTGCTCTCAGAATTTAGGAAAGATAAAGACAGTGGACACACATACACACACGCACACGTGCCTCAAATCCTGACATTTTCAAAAGTGACACTGAGATTCAAATGTTCTTCCTCTGCTTTTTCTTTATCACAAACTGTGGATGACACCTACTCCCAAAAGATCTATAAAGTTTTTCAACCATCTTCTTCTTGTTTCTTAGTCTTTCAATCTGGTACTCATATGTTCATTTTGGCCTTTCTCTAGTCAGGCTTCCTGTCATGGCATCCAGATAGAAAGAATAATATGGAAAAGAGAAAAGTAAAGAAATGAAAATGTCAGCAGATAGGAATGAATGAAAAAGAAAGATTAAGGCAATTTTGTACTACAAAGGCATAAAAAAAGAGGAAGAATCTGGGAAGGTTAATTATATTAGGCCTGTAAAACATTTGAGCTTTTCAGAGAAGGCTGGTAGATGAGGAACTGGTCAGCAAATGGAGAGCAAAGTTGCAGTTCACCATCAGAGACAGGAGGAGATCTACCTGTGAATTGGTGTTAGTTCCCAAGGGCCAGCCTTGGACAGCTGCCTGGGACACAATTTAACTCCATGACATTTCTTGGTTGTCTGAAAGCTTGGGGCTTAACAGAGAGGTGAAAGGGATATCCTCAGGGAAGATATTCCTCTCCTTCCTAGGACTAATTGACTGCATTCCAGGGCCAATCTGGATTCCTTAAAACATCCTAAGGCCTCGTGTCTTTAGCTATGAGTCAGGATCTGCGCACGTGGGGTTGGGGGGTTAGGGGAGCAGGGAGGTGCTTGGCCAGGAGATTGATAATGGAGGTTTTTCTGAGCTCTTTCTGATTCTTCCAGGGTGATTCTAGAAAGTCTGGACTAAATTTGTAAGCTGATCATATATCCTTGTTTGTTTAGGGCAGGCACAATTTGTACCTGCTATCCCAGCGTAATTATTAATAGCATGTCTATCACTCTCAAAAAAGATCACTAAAAAATTCCAAGGTAACCCAAACTTTAGCCTCTGAGAATAGAGAGACTCAATGATCTATCAGCCCTTTTAAGTCTGGAAGAGTGTGAGCCAGAGTGACTCACAGGTGACGGAGGACATCAACTGTCTGCCATCTCCCTAAGGGCTGGGGAGTAAAGACGACCTTCATAAGCTAGAATCATTCTATGGTCTCAGTATACAAACTTGACTGGCATATATGGCTATAGAGGAAGGCAATAAATTTAAGTCTTAGGATAGGGGTTGTAGATTTGGGGGCATGCATCTTGTTTTGTGGAGCTTTTTAAAACTAGGATATCTGGATCCCACCCTTGGAGTTTCATGGCTCATTGGGTCTGGGGTAGGTCACTAGGAATTCTGATGTCCACCTCTAATAGCAAATGTGTTCCTTAAAGCAGGCTAATTTAAGGTATGTCTCCACTAGTGTGTTCATTTAACTTCTTAGAAGAAAAAAAAATTAATAACAACTAAAAATCCTTACAAGAAAAGGCAAGGATGCTCTTGGTTTTTTAGTCACTTTGGGAAAAGGCAACCAAATTAGCAATAAAAAATTTAGAAGATCATCACCCATAATCCAAATTTATAGGGAGTTTCTTTTAATACTAATTACCTTTTTAAAACATGAATTTACTTTCATTTGTATTTGTATTTATAAGATAGGACAGTTAAAGAAAATAATGCTCAGAGAGTTTATGTAGACAGTCCAAGCTAGTAGATGACTATTCTTACAAAAAAATCAAATAAATTGTAGGAATAGAGCAAAAAATGATAGAGGAAGAATTTGTCATCAAAAGCAACATTTTTTTTTTTTAAATTAAGTTTATTGAGGTAACATTGGTTAATACAATCATATAATTTTCAGGTGTACATTATCATTTGACATCAGTATATTCTATTGTGTGTTCACTACCCAGAGTCCAGTTTCTTTTAGCTACCATATATTAGCTACCCACTTCACCCTCCCCCTACACCCCTATATTTGACCCCTTTTATCCTGCCTACCTCCCCACTCCTCCTCCACCCCACTAATAACCATTACTCTATAATCCTCTGGTAACCACTAGTCTATAGTTCATGTCCATGAGTCTCTGTTTGTTTGTCTTGCTCATTTGTTGCTTTTAGGTTTATATCCCACATATAAGTGATATCATGTGTTTTTCTGTCTGGCTTATTTTGCTTAGCATTATTATCTCGAGTTCCATCCATGTTGTCACAAATGGCAGTATTTCATCTCTTCTTATGGCTGAGTAATATTCCATTGTATATATGTACCACAGCTT
>NW_011888790.1:1953706-1956267 GCF_000151845.1 Pteropus vampyrus
TTTATTGATGTATTTGTGCTGTCTTTAATTCATAAACTAAAATTTCTTTAGTTTTTTTCTTCCTCTTTCCTAACTCTTCACCCTTCCCTCAAGTCCACCTAACCCTATAGGTAAGGTTCCAGTTTCTGAGAGAAAGAATAATGCCAGCTAAATTTAAAATTTGACTTTTCATCCATTTCTGTGATATATAACACTCTACTTGAGTTATCAAAGACTTTTCATTAGTTAAAAATTTTCCTTGTCACTGAAGCTTTACTTAAGATGTAAATAATTGAGTTGCTGTGTTTCTTTTTATCAGCAAAATATCTATTAATCATTTTGATTTTATATGCACATAGTTCTATTAAAACCAGAAATTATAACTGTACAGCACTAAGTAAACTGCACAGAGCTTTCTTTGAGAAAATGAAAAATAGATTACATTTCCCTTTTCTTTGCTAGGTGAAATATATTTATCTAAGTTTTGATTTATGATTATATTTATGATTATATCTTGTACTTTTTTCGATTAAATCATTAATAATAATCGAAATTGCTATTCATAGCCAAGGCATGTGCAATTTAAATCCTCTAATAGTCTAAGGATACAACAATCCTTAACATATCTTTAAACATCAAAAGGATCAGTTTTCAATCTGGGTGTTATTCGATTCCACTTTAAGTTAGCATATTTTTCTATATGGGTAACATTTGCTACTGAAAAAAATGTCATCCGTGTATGTATCCAGTAGAATTATGAATAATCGCATTAATAACGTTAATGAAACTGTACATTTAAATGATGGAGACAATTAGTTTGCACCATTTTGGTTTATGTATTTAGCAGTGAGCATTGTTTAACATGTCAGTCTTGAGAAATAGAAACAGCCATGAAGAGGCTTAACATTACTAATAAAACAATCAGTATCAAAATATTTTATGTAACAATTTGTCCGTGTTCATATAATAATCTGTCAGTTCAATGATTTGCTTATTATATGAATTAACTCCCTAATCGCTCTGAGATTGGATTCAGTGACACCGTTTAACTGCTCCCGAGTCGGAGGCTTTTAGCTGGTATTTTTAGGGAAGGAGCTGTCAGGCTAATCTGTGGACATTTGGGGAAAGCCAGTAAATTGTCACAAACTTGTAACAAGTTAGATTTCTGGTGGCTTGGTAGAGACTTTAACACTGCTGCCCTCCTACCCTCCACTTCCACTCTGGTCCCTCCCTTTTCGAACACCTTATTTTATTTTATTTTATTTTTTTAAAGAATAATAATATTAAGTGCTAATCCACCTCTAAACTTGCCTCTAATTGAGGAAAGTCAAATCGGCCTCCACTGACATGTGACTGAGCGAAACACCTTCCGGGCAAGCACAGGGGACGTTTGCGAGGAGGGAGAAATTTAAAAACCTTTCGCCCCGCCCAGTCGCGAGTACTTGCGCGCCGCAGACCTGGGAGGCGACGCCATCTCGGGGACACCCTTGGTGGGCTCCTGGGAGGCGTCTTTGGGAGCAGCTGTCCTTGTCACCAACACTGGTCCTCCTGCTGCCAGAGGAGGTGTCTGTGCGCACCTTGCGCTGCCCTCGGGATGGAAACGTTTGTTTCTCCTGTGAGCAATTTTCATGCCCCAGGAAGCGGGGTTCGCAGGCAGGTCCGCGGGCCAAAGGTACCGGGAGGCCGGCAATGGCAATGGCCGAGGCCGCGCGAGCGTAGGGCCGCTGGCGCCGCGCGTCCCGATTCCCCGCGGCAGCGAGCACGCGTGGGGCCGGGCGCGCCAGGCCAGGCCCGGGGACCCGGTGCGTGGTTGTCCCTGTGCCTCAGCCTGGTCCTGGACTGGGTGGGGTGGGGAGGGGCAGCGGTACACTGCGAACTGCGACTCCACAGGAAAGGGGGTGTGGGGAGAGAAACACAAAAGCTATTTTAAGCGCAAAAGCCAAGCAATTGGTCAGTCAGGACACCTAAAGAATCTTAAAGAACTGCAGCCTCCACCCACCCAAAAAACGTAACCTTATATATATGCGCTCACGGATTTGCTTGTCAGACTTTCCTTTATAAATTCATTTCCTGCCCCGCCCCGCCCTTGGCAAGGATTCAGCCACTAGATTTTTAACAATTTCAGAATGGAAGTTGACTAACATCTCTTCATAGCAGGTTTCTATTTAATGGTTTTGTTTTGTTTTTTAATTACCTGATAGAAAAATCATAAATGACATACTCATACAAATTGCTGTTTAAACCAAATTTTCTAGGAATGTATTCCAAAATCTGTCAGTTCCCATCTTTTCAGAGAAACACGTAATAATTTTGGAAAGTGAAATTAATGATCGAGGGAAGGAATAGAAAGGCCCTACTGAGACTCGCATTTTACTTATCAAAAACTTTATGGCTGATCTTAATTGAAGAACAAAGCAATGTGAGGAATGTCATATGCTCCTATGTATCCTGTCTGGGTAAACAATGTTTGATGTTACAGAGAAAGAGACAAAACTGTGCAGCAGATTCCCAAGAGTAAATAACACATGCAAAGGAATCTTTGAAAGACCATCATTTAGAGAGTAACTTATTTTTCATTCAGT
>NW_011888790.1:1957392-1966349 GCF_000151845.1 Pteropus vampyrus
GGAGACAATTAGTTTGCACCATTTTGGTTTATGTATTTAGCAGTGAGCATTGTTTAACATGTCAGTCTTGAGAAATAGAAACAGCCATGAAGAGGCTTAACATTACTAATAAAACAATCAGTATCAAAATATTTTATGTAACAATTTGTCCGTGTTCATATAATAATCTGTCAGTTCAATGATTTGCTTATTATATGAATTAACTCCCTAATCGCTCTGAGATTGGATTCAGTGACACCGTTTAACTGCTCCCGAGTCGGAGGCTTTTAGCTGGTATTTTTAGGGAAGGAGCTGTCAGGCTAATCTGTGGACATTTGGGGAAAGCCAGTAAATTGTCACAAACTTGTAACAAGTTAGATTTCTGGTGGCTTGGTAGAGACTTTAACACTGCTGCCCTCCTACCCTCCACTTCCACTCTGGTCCCTCCCTTTTCGAACACCTTATTTTATTTTATTTTATTTTTTTAAAGAATAATAATATTAAGTGCTAATCCACCTCTAAACTTGCCTCTAATTGAGGAAAGTCAAATCGGCCTCCACTGACATGTGACTGAGCGAAACACCTTCCGGGCAAGCACAGGGGACGTTTGCGAGGAGGGAGAAATTTAAAAACCTTTCGCCCCGCCCAGTCGCGAGTACTTGCGCGCCGCAGACCTGGGAGGCGACGCCATCTCGGGGACACCCTTGGTGGGCTCCTGGGAGGCGTCTTTGGGAGCAGCTGTCCTTGTCACCAACACTGGTCCTCCTGCTGCCAGAGGAGGTGTCTGTGCGCACCTTGCGCTGCCCTCGGGATGGAAACGTTTGTTTCTCCTGTGAGCAATTTTCATGCCCCAGGAAGCGGGGTTCGCAGGCAGGTCCGCGGGCCAAAGGTACCGGGAGGCCGGCAATGGCAATGGCCGAGGCCGCGCGAGCGTAGGGCCGCTGGCGCCGCGCGTCCCGATTCCCCGCGGCAGCGAGCACGCGTGGGGCCGGGCGCGCCAGGCCAGGCCCGGGGACCCGGTGCGTGGTTGTCCCTGTGCCTCAGCCTGGTCCTGGACTGGGTGGGGTGGGGAGGGGCAGCGGTACACTGCGAACTGCGACTCCACAGGAAAGGGGGTGTGGGGAGAGAAACACAAAAGCTATTTTAAGCGCAAAAGCCAAGCAATTGGTCAGTCAGGACACCTAAAGAATCTTAAAGAACTGCAGCCTCCACCCACCCAAAAAACGTAACCTTATATATATGCGCTCACGGATTTGCTTGTCAGACTTTCCTTTATAAATTCATTTCCTGCCCCGCCCCGCCCTTGGCAAGGATTCAGCCACTAGATTTTTAACAATTTCAGAATGGAAGTTGACTAACATCTCTTCATAGCAGGTTTCTATTTAATGGTTTTGTTTTGTTTTTTAATTACCTGATAGAAAAATCATAAATGACATACTCATACAAATTGCTGTTTAAACCAAATTTTCTAGGAATGTATTCCAAAATCTGTCAGTTCCCATCTTTTCAGAGAAACACGTAATAATTTTGGAAAGTGAAATTAATGATCGAGGGAAGGAATAGAAAGGCCCTACTGAGACTCGCATTTTACTTATCAAAAACTTTATGGCTGATCTTAATTGAAGAACAAAGCAATGTGAGGAATGTCATATGCTCCTATGTATCCTGTCTGGGTAAACAATGTCTGATGTTACAGAGAAAGAGACAAAACTGTGCAGCAGATTCCCAAGAGTAAATAACACATGCAAAGGAATCTTTGAAAGACCATCATTTAGAGAGTAACTTATTTTTCATTCAGTTGAATATTTGAACAAACCTCTCTGTTAGGAAGGGTAAGAAAGAATTGGGAAAGGAATAGAATGTGAAAAAATGTGGAGCTTTTAACCCTCACAGATCGTCCAATCTAATGATGGGACAGAGGAAGAAAGTTTAAATCATACGAAGGAGTAGAAAATATAAACCCCTCAAGATAGGATCTAAATATAATAGTAGAGAATTCAGTGGAGGTGGGATTACTCCCAGTGAAAGGATTGTCCTATATTAACAGTGAGTCTAGCTTTCCACGTAAGTGAAGGAATTCCCCATAAGAGGGTCTTTAATACAAATTTAGTATACTGCCTCTTTTAGTATCATAAAGGGCACCTTACATCAACTTTAAGTTGTCCCTTTTTAACTTTCTTAACCACTCATTTTTGGGGTCAATTTCTGTAAATTGAGGCTAGGCTGAGGTGACAATTAAAGGGAGTTAAAAGTTATGAGTTAAATATGTATTACTTACTCCTTCCTCAAAGAATCTGGGTGATCTATGACCAAAAATACCCAATTTCAAATAAATTGATAAAATCAAAACAGAAAACCAAAAAAGAAAAAGTAGAAACTCGAAATAAGGCAGTTCTAAGAGTTACTCAGGTGAAGCTTCAGGTTTGTCTCTAAGCTTCTTAGCAGCCAAGGTAAGGAGAGGAAAAAATCCTAAGTCTTACTGTTGAAAAATGCAAAGAATGCCTGTTTTCAATGAAACTGAATTATAAAAAAAAATTTACTATGTAGAGTATCATAAAGGGCACCAAGAGATTTAACAGGTAGTGTCCTAAAAGTAATTTTTTTGAAAAGGAGATATGACCGTTCTGTTTTATGTAATAACCTCCCATAAAAACCAAGACTCAAGTGAAAGGTGAGTTTTTGTAGACTAAGTGTATATAATTCAGTATTTGGGGGTCCACCTTGAACACTAAATAAACATACCCACTGGACAGTCTTCCCCATGTATCACTTCTTTTAGCTGGGATCTTGGTGAGAGCCAAATACTTTAAAATTAAGATGACACTCTGCCAAGGACCCAGAGTATTAGTATTACTTTTGAGATCACAGAATACAGATTCATAGGGTTTGGAAAATGACCGAGCAAATGCCAAGTTTGTCTTCCTACTAAAGTTGCAGGAGCAAATCAGTGTATTCATACTGGTGAAGACCACCCTAGTTTGCCTGAGGTGGGTTGCAGGGGCATCTCAAGGGCGAGCCAAAATTTTCCTTAGGAAGTTGTTTTGAATGTGCTCCACTTGAATAAATGTTTGAGTCCCTGGAGCCCCACACTGTTTTGGCATGGAAAAATGTTCAAGGCTGTTGTTTCTTAATCACCCACAGTGGCTGGAGGAAAACATCAGTAGGATGCCCACAGTACCTCTGACCTAACGATGAAGCTTTCTGATGGGACTCTAGGATGAGTTCGTTACAAAATGAAATTGAATGAGTTGAGAATGGCTCCCACAAACCATGACTTTAATTTTATTGTGGTTGGTTAGGCCATTATTTTTGACAGTCATTAGATACTGCAACCACTTTTTTTGAGGCCACTTTTGGTTCATGATAATAAAACAATGTCATTACAGTGTTATTAGACTAGAAGAGGATATTTATCTTTCTACTATGGCGGAGGGCTTCTAAAAGAGAGGAGATCATTCTGTTTTATCCCACTCAAAGGATTGTTATCTGATCTGTCAGGAGACTGTTTCTGCTTGTCTTGACTCTTATCGGGGGTGTTGGAATAGAGAATTTTTTTGGATTTTTTAATTTCGGTAAAATGTACATAACATACAATTTCCCATTTAACCATTTTAAAGCGTATAATTAAGTGGCATTAAGTACATTGACATAGTTGTGCAACCATCACCACCGTTCACCTCCAGAAGTTTTTCATCTTCTCCAAGTGAAATTCTGTTTTATTAAACACCAACTTCCTATTCTTCCCTTCCGTAGCCCCAGCAACCATTCTACTTTCTGTCTCTATGAATTTGATTATTCTAAGGACCGCATGTAGGTGGAATCACACAGTATTTGTCCTTTTGTAACTGACTTATTTCAGTTAGCATAATGTTTTCAAGGATAATTTTTTAAAAGAACATTTACAATAATCTACATTGAAATCATGCAATGTGACTTACAACCAGTTCCCATCCACAAAATGAAGAGTCAGTGAAATCCTCAAACCATCTTACAGTGTTCTAGGAAGGTTTCTTCCCAAGGCAATGGGAATGCATCATTGAACATTAAGAGAGAGTAGCTATATTTTTAAGCTACTTGCTCTTTACATAAAATGTCAGTCCAAGAGCCTCAGAACTATAGAAAACTAGAAAAAGTGTTAAAGGAATTATGCAAAAATATGGTTGGTTTTATAATTTGTGAGATACAGAAAGTTGCTGATAGGTCATTATGAATGTAAATAGACAGGACCCAACTAGAGGGTTGTTTGAAATAAACAATTTGGTAAAGACTGGTGCACATCAATCAGTACAGGCATAAGTCAGTTCTGGTAGTGTTTCAATTATCTGTTATTGTAAACGAATATTCTCCAAACTCCACAGCTTAAAACAGCTATTATACTTTGCTCACGATTTTCTGGGTTAGGAATTTGGGGATGGCTCAGCTGGGCAGTTCTCCTCTGGGGTTTCTCATGTGGTTGTACTGAGATGTCAGCTGGGACATACAACACGAATGTGTAGATGATGCTGTCTCTTGGTTGGGAGCTCAACTGGGGCTGTCAGTGGAGTGACTGTGCAAGGCCTCTCTAGCACGGCAGTCTCAGGATACTCAGACTTCTTACCTAGCCATTGGCTTAACCTAAACCAAGCATCCTGGGAGAGCCAGTGGGGAAAGCTCCATGGCCTTTTATGATCTAGCTTTGGAAGTCATAGAGCATCACTTCTGCCATACTCTGTCGGTCAAAATAAGGTTGCCCATATTTGCATAGAGCAGATATACACTCTACACTCTACCTCTCAATGGGAAGACTAGCAAAGGATTTGTGGCAATTTAAAAAATAACCACTACATGTAGCAAAATTCTTTAACCCAGTTATAATGTGTTAATCAGTTGTGCTGTGGCAGGAGAAGCTTGTAGGACCTAACACAAGAGGAATTAAAGATCTACAAAACTCTGTATAGTTGCTCTGTGACTCTAATGTCTCCTTTTCCTTCTTCCTGTCTTTAAAAAGGATGTGGTGGCTGCAACTCCAGCATCCTTTATGGACCATCAGGCAATCTTGGAAATGGAAGCCACTTAATATGAATGGTGGAATAAAAAAGTAAAAGGGGTCAGGGCTGGTATGGAGCCACCACACCAGCCCTGAACTGTCTCATTCAAGTCAATGTTATTTTCAGTCTCTGTTATTAGCAGCAGAAAGAAATTCCTAAATGCTATACCTACCAAATTCTCTAACTGGCCAATTAAGTTATGAGTCTAGAGAGACTTGGGAACAGCTAAGCTGAAGATTAGGATGATAAGGAAATGGTAATTTTCAATGTGGCATATCGAGTACAGCATTAAGCAAAAATAGACTCTAAACTATCTAAAATATCACTCAGTAGTCATTGATTGAGTACTCATTATGTGACTGAAAGATAAGTAGATAAATAATTATAACGTTGGTAATGCGAAAATAGAAATATGTGTAAAGTACCATGGTTAAATACCTAATGGAGTGATTGATTCATGCCAGATGAATCAGTGAAATTTTAAAGAGGTAGTGACATTTGGGTTTGGTCTTGAAAGATCAGTAGGAGTTTAGAAGGTGAATAAGGAAGAAATAGAAGAACATTCCCGGTAGATGGAATAGCATATGCCAAAGCACAGAGGTATGGAATATCAGAGGTGTTGTAAGCCTGAAGAAGCAAAAAATATAGTTTGGATTCTTTAAGTCTCAGATTTCAATCCCAGCTCTGCTACTTGGTAGCTAGGTGGTCTTGGACAATGACTATGCAACATACACTAAAGAAATTGGGCCTCATGGTATAGATTGAGGGTGCCCATGAAAGGGAAAAAAAGCAGATTTGGGTTTTTGAAAATCACTCTGATAGCAGCTCGGAGGATGAATGGAGGAGCATGACAGAGGTCAGAGAGACAAGAGAGGAGATACTTTATTCAACAAACATTTGCTGAGTGCTTACTCTGTCCAGACACTGAGGCACCAAAGATTCAGCAAGGAGGAAACAAACAAAATCCTCGTCTTTGTGAAGTTTATAATTTACTGGGGAAAACAGATAATAAAGAAAAAGGCACATAAATATATAATGTAAGTGCTAAGAAAAAAATTAGGAGTAGAAAGTGAAGTGGTTGACTACTATTTTATGTAGGCTGATTAAGAAAGGCAGCTCTGAAACAGAGTCATTTGAGCCAAGAACGGAAAGGAGTGAAGGAGTGAGTTGTGCAGGTATCTGGGGGAGAGACTTCTGGGAAGAAAGAATCCCAAGGTAGGGGCATGCTTGGCATGTTGGAGGAGCAGCAAGATCAATTTGCCCAGAATAGAGTTGTAGAAGCCCAGTGTGGTAAACCTGGTGGGAAACTGGGAGGCCTTGACCAACTGGAGAAGAAGTAGGAAGGAGAAGAAAAGATGTAGCTTGCCATTTTTATAAGGCTTAATGGCCAGGTGGATCTGAGGAGAGAAAAAAGGGAGGGAATTTTGTGTCATCACCAGATTTCTGAATTGGGCAAATGCACAGGGGTGTCATTGATGGAAAGAGAGAATCCAGGAAGGGTGGCATACCATGAAATCAGTTTTGGACCTGTTGAATCTGGTATGCCCTGGGAAATCCCAGTAAAGATGTCTTGTAGCTGTGTGTGTGTGTGTGTGTGTGTGTGTGTAGGGAGATGTGGCCAGAGATATGGAACATTAGTACTTCATTGAGATCATCTTCACAGTTTGGTCATTCATACAACTAATTCTTATTGAGAGCCAAATACTGGTCTAGACCCTGTCTATAAAAGAGACATAGTCCCTGTCCACATGAAGCTTACAAATAGGCAAACCAAAAGCAAATAAACAACAAAATAACATAATTATAACTTGAAACATGATACAAGAGAAACAAATACAGTGCTAAGAGTATAGAATGTCTTAGGAGAAGGCTCGAGGTTACATTTTTGCTCAAAACTAAAGGATAAGATGAAGCTATCCATGCATAGTGTGGGGAAGAGCCAGCTTTAACACCTGAAGAGAAAGCCACAGAAGGTCATGAGAAAGATGCTCAAGATGAATTTGGAGAAATAAGCAGACTGAGTCATACGGGTCTGGTGGGCACTGGCACAAAAAAGTTTGAGCATTTTTAAGAATGGCAGTGACGGGATCCAATTTATGGTTTAAAAAAATCATCTTGTATATTTGCAAGGATGAGAGGGTGGGAGCTGAAGGAAGGCAGGGAAAAAAAAGATGAGAGAATGGTAATAGAAGCCAGGAGAAACCAGTAAACAAGGCTTTGCAGCAGTCCTGGCAAAAGATGTGGCTTGGACTAGGCTAGGACAGAGAAAATAGAATAAGGAGATATATTTATATATATTTCAGAGGTAGAATGATTAGGATTTGGTGATGGATTGGGTGTGAGGAGTAAAGAAAACAGAGTTTAAAAAAAAATGACTCCTACATTTCTGCCTTGATCAGTTGGGTGTTTAGTGGAATTGTAGTATTTATTTGGATGAGACGACTGGGAAGAAACATGTTGAAGATGTGAGATTAGAGAGTTCAGTTGTGGATCTGTCACTTTTGAAATGCTTGAGAAGCTGTCAAGCAGATCGAAGTGTAGGACTGAGCTCAGGAGAGATATTTACTCTGGGGATAGAAATTTTGGAACCATCAACATACAGATGCGATTAAAATCCATAGGAATGTATGAGATCACCTTGGGACAGAAAAGAGAGAAAACCCTGGGAAATCTCAGCCCTGAGGCTGAAAAAAAGAGGAGGGGATGACAACCAAGACTGGATATATTTAACTAACAGTATAAATTCTTGAGACAGCTGGTTAGGGTAAAGGATATGACACCATGGTAGAATTTTCCTGTATAGCCTTTGAACATACTTCTGCTTTGCATTGGTATACTTTTATTTCAAGTCACATGCCCCATACAAGCTATAAGGATGTTTGTTATTAATTCAATTGTCTGTTGAATAAAAGAAAGTAACAACTCTTCCTTCTCCCATGTCAACTGTCTCTAAATTTACCAAACGGGAAAAGAAAATCTAAAAATAAATAAATAAAATAAAATAAAGGCTTCTGAATAATTAAAGAAATAAGCATGCAGCTTCACTTTAAATATTCAAGAATTATTTCATAAACATTGTTAACATGGCTTCTTTCTCAGTTTAATGCCCCTTTGCTACAGTATAATGCATTTGACAGTTTTGTTAAGGTATGGTTGCTGTTACAAATCAACCATTTTTCATTAAAGTAGTTCTGAAACAAACACGGAGAGGAGCAACTGCCTTTAGGAACATAGAAAGGGAATCAGTTTTAGTTCCCTGTAAAATAAAATAGTCAGAAGTACATACTGCTTCCAATGAAAAGGAGCAAAACAATTTCTGTTACATAGTCAGTATTCCCATTTCTCAGAATTTAGAAGTAGATAGATGAGAAGGAAGAAGAAATTTGAACCACCTTTAGATCAAATTTGCAATTTAAAAAAGGACCTAAACCAAGGCACCTCTTCACCACCACAAACCTTGTAGCCAGTGGCACCTTCTTGGGCTCTCTCACTATAATACAACAAACCAAACACCCTTACCTACAGCTCTCTGAGGACACGAATTTGAGCTCTAACTCAGCCAAAGAGAGCAGAGGTCTCTAGGAGTGCCTACTGAGCTCAAAGAATGAGGATGGCATTTTCGAAACTGTCCACTATTATCTATTTTATCTCCCACCCTTCCTTCAATTGTTTCATCTTTTCGTTTTTGCTGCTCGAAATTTTTCTATGCAACATTCTCTCCATTTCAAAGCTGTTCTTAACCACGAAATATTAGGAATTCCAAACTACCTTGCGGCCCAAGGTTCTACCCTCAACATGAAAAGCATTCAAACATAAGTCTGGGGGAGAAGAGGGTTTTAACACTCTTTCACATCCTCCCATTGTGTACATTTTGCTGAGTGGAGTGGGGTGCCCCCTCCATCTTACACACACACACACACACACACACACACACACACACACACACACACA
>NW_011888790.1:1966399-1971551 GCF_000151845.1 Pteropus vampyrus
CACACACACACACACACACACACACACACACACACACACACACACAATCCGATGTAACTCTCACTCCTAAGTCCGCAAATATTTATAATAGTTCCCTTTGAACAGATGTGACCTGTAGATTTATGCGATGACCCCATCGGAAATAATTTGGGGTTGGGGAGAAGACTGCTTTCCTTTCCAGGAGAGCCTTTTTGTGTATTCTCTAGTTAATGAGCCTCTGAGCCTCAAACTGGGCGCGTTATTATCCGTGTCGGTAAAGCTGGAGGAAGAAAGGTAAGTAGCAAATCTCCCGTGCCCCCGGGGCCATCAGCCCTAGCTTCCTCCTGGCCGGAGGGCAGAGCGAGAAGAACCGGGCCGGGCTCCACTCGGGGTCCCCAGTCGGTACGCGGCGGGGAGAAAGGTAATCGATCTTGTCTGGGGCTGCGGCGCGCCTAACACTTCCTGCGGTGATTTGCAGCCGGGGCTGGAGGTTGCGAGCTTCCCATTGGCTCGCGGGCCGACGCCGCGCAGTCTGGAGAGGCGGGGCCAGGGGCGGGGCGGAGCGAAGGCTTCGCAAATTTAACCCGTGAGAGCCCAGAGGGCGACGGCTGCTGTCCAAACGCTCCCTTCTTGGGGGTTCCTTGATGCACGGTTTTTTCTTTTAAGAACGAGCGGATGCCAGTGACAAGTTAATAGCTCTAGTTGCACTCCTAGGTGAACCAGAAACCCATTCCGGCCGGGAGTCTCTTTCTACGGACTTGCCGGAGGCCTCGGGGCCAAGGACTCATTCGACCAAGGTGCCTAGTGGCGTGGTGCTCACCGCTCCTCAGCTGCCTCCCTGGGTTTCGGCATCCGTTCCACAGGCAGGCGTCCACTCGGCCCCGGCCCGGACTCCTCCAAACCCGGGGCTCCGGGACCTCAGCGCCTCACCGCGGATGTGCGCGCACTGCCAGTTCTCCCGCGCCCCACGCACACCCAACGATCTGTCACAGAACATTTTCCACACAGCTAATTGCAGCACGCGCACACTCCAAAACCCCTCTCACACACATTCACCCCAGTCTCCTCACACACCCCAGGCCTGTGTCCTCTCCCACGTACAGCATTCCTCCCCCTTTAACACGTGCACACTCATTCTGCATTCTACACTAGGCACCAGCCAGAGCCCTACGCAGGCCCCTGGCGTCCGCCGATCATGGAAACCAGGCAGGGCCCCCTGGTCCCTGTCCCTCCAAGGTCATCCATCTCCCTTCCAGTTGGCCCGCCCAGACTTCAAAGGCGGCCTGGCTGCCGGAGGCCCACCTCCCGGAGTCCTGCCTGGCCCCGACGCAGACCTGGAGGCAGGGGGCGGCGGTCCCCGAGCGCGCCTAAGAGCGAGAGGCCCGGGCCAGGGAGCGTGTGAGCCCCGCGGCGTCCCGCGTGGCCGGGCGGGCGGGCTCCAGGAGCCGAGATTCGCTGCGTCCAGGCGCGGCGGTGGGTCCCGGAGCGGACCACGGGCCCAGCCAGGCCGTAGTCCCGGGCGCCCAGGCCGAACCACGCGCCTGCTCTCCCAGCCAAGGTCTCAGCGGCCTCGCAAGCGCGGGCCCACCAGAGGGGCCTCGTTTTCACCGCGAGTGAAACCTTCGCGATGGACGCGGAATCTTGGTGCCCTCTCCTAAAGAAAATGAATCTCCCTTGGAGCTTAAGCCACATTTCCTTCCTTCTCGCCTCCCTCCCTTTTGGACATCCCTCATTGACAGGCTCTAATCCTCGGATCGGAACTACTTCTGCCTGGAAAATTTGGCCGGCTTTTCTTTTTCTCTCAGCATTCCTGAAAAGCCAATCCGTTCTGAGCTGCACTGATGGCGGGGCTTGGGAAAGGAGGGCCACTTCCAACTCTGACACCACCTGGGTGGTCGCCATAATGAGTGATTCCTTTACAACTATTACTCTCCACTACTTTATAAAGGCTATTTTGAATACAATAGCTAAAGAAGCTTAAATAGTCTATTTCGGCATTGATCTTGCCGGGGTATGTTGACCAGATTATTCATATTCAGCTAGACTATGAGTTTTTTTAAACTGATTTTCTTTATTTTCCGGAAAGAGATGTTCCAAAGGGTGGTTCGTGGAAGCCTGTAAAAAACAATCATTGTTATTTACGTGAGAAATTAGGAGATAGTAACTTCCACTACAGGTATGCCTAAGATATTGTCCAGATTTGTTTGTGACTTTTTGTTATCTCTTGATGCTGAGAGTTGCTGAGTCTACATGCAACCTTAAAATCTGAAAGCCCAGGGTAAAAATCAGTTCAGAATTAACTAGCTATCTTTGTCTTGATAAGATAGATGTCCCCATAACCTTGAGTGCTTTTAGGTTGCTTTCCAGGACAGTTTCCAGATTCCAGACTGTGAGATTTTTTAGGGTAGGGGTGTGGGCTCCCAGTTGGTTGGCTCTAGATCCTAATGCAGACAAATAAATAGTAACTATGCATTTGATCATGTTGCATTCAACTGAACCAGCTTTTCGAATGAAGCTTTCCAAATATTTGATCAGATACACTTAAAATGTTACATAAAACTTTCCAAAAAGAAGAAAAAAAAGGAAGGGGAAAAAGAAAAGGAGGGTGCAGAGGGAATCCCAATATAATTTCAGATCCTTTGAAAGAAAGGTGAGATTTAGGTCTTTAAAGCTAAACCAGACAGATCCTGCACATCAAAGAGAGAACACAGAGCCCTGAAACCATCATTAAACACCTCAAGTTTATATTGTTTTCCAGGCTAATGAACCTCCCTTAATATATAACATGCTCTAACTTTGAATTATCTTTATGGCTTTTCTGACCCACCTTCAACTCTACATGGAAGTGCTAAGCTGTGAACACAAAGCTAAACTGGATGCAGATTGTTCAATTCTAAAAAATGGCAACTTACATTTATTTTTCAGTTAGAAAACTTTTATCCTATTTAAAGGAAGGGCAAGGGTTAACATAACCAGATTAGCTTTTTAGAAAAAAATTGATGGCAATATGGAGGCATACTTAATCTCAAATACAAAGTAACTTTATGGCAGGGCATTAATGAACATAATATACTCTCCTGTGTATTGTTCATAATATAGACAAAATTTTTCATTCAGCAATGAACTGGGATATATTTATTTTGAGACATGTAGATCTTTTTTTAAACTGCTGTATAGTATTCCATTAAATGAATGTTTCAGAATTAATTTTTTCATCTTCCCATATGGACATTTAGAGGACCGTTTTACTATTAGAAATAGTGTTATAGTGATGTCCTTATAATGGTGGTCTCCCAGTTTTCTCATGGAAGTGTTCTTTTTACTTTTGTTTCTAGAAATTAAGTTGCTGGGTTGTAGGGTTACATATCTTCATCTTTACTAGATAGTGCCAAATTGTTCTTCAAAGTGGTTACACAACAGCCTGATCCCTTATTAACAGTGTCTCAGACTCACACTTCCCACATCCTCGATAACACTTGGTATTATTAGACTTTTCCATTTCCCCCCCCCAACCTCATAGATGTGAAATGGCATATCATTTGAATTTACTTTTTCCTAATTACACATTCGAGTGTTTTAAAACTCTCTAAACCAATACAATAGAATGTTCTCTGATGGTGGAAATGTCCTCCCTTTCATGGGTTTCTCTCCATTTTAGTTAGTCCTCTAACCTACCATCAATTTTCTTACAAAGGAAATCTTATCATGACAGCCCAACAACTTTAAAATATGACAAACATTGCAAAAGTGTAGATTACCTACAGTTTATTGCCTATAGGTCGCACAAAATTATAAAGCTTGATAATCAAGAGTTTTACACCTAGCCTTGCTCTGTAGTTCAACTTTATCTCTAGTCCCTTAGTCCTACAAGCTCTATACTAAACCCCTCACTCGTCTCTAAATATATCACGCCAGCTTATCTCTGAACCTTTGTACATGCAGGACTCTAAGTTTGTTATGCCTTTTCTTTCTTCCCCTACTACTCATACTTCTTTACCTATTTGTCCCCACTACCAGATTGAGTTTCATGAGGAGAAAAGAGGATTTTTTGTTCATTTCATTTTTGTCTCTCTAGTAGTTACCCTGGTGCAAGCCAAATAGCTGGGGCTCAGTAAATGTTTATTAAATGCATGAATGAATTAATAAATGAGTTGTTCTAAAAAAAAAAAACAACAACAAAAAAAAACCACAACACATGGCCTAAAGGAGAAAAATCTACAAGACCGTATTATACCTTTAAAACAATGATCCTCTATCTTGGTCTTTTGGGGTTGCTGTAACAAAATATCATAGATTGGCTGGCTTATAAACAACAAACATTTATTTCTGACAGTTCTAGAGGCTGGAAGTCTAAAATCAAGGCATCAGCAGATTAGGTAACTGGGGAGGATCTGTTTTCTGGTTCATATATGCCTGTTTTTTCGCTATAACCTCACATGATGAAAGGGGCCCTCTCTTGGGCCTCTTTTTTAAGGGCACTAATCCAATTCATGAGGGCTCCACCTTCATAACCTAATCACCCCCAAAGGTGTTTAGTACCATCACACTGGGCATTAGATTTCAACATATGAATTTTAGAGAAACACAACATTCAGACCATTGCTCCCTCTGTCAACCAGAGGCTATAGGTATTTTGAAATAAGCGCTTCTTACATAGATTTGTATTCTCGTCCACTGATATTTTCATTTCTGTTATGGGTTAGTTTGCTCCTATTAATACAATGAAGAAAAAAAAAACTCCCTATCTCTCCGAAAGACAAGAGAAAGAATGGGGCAGAAAAAATTATTTGAAGAAATAATAGCCCCCAATTCCCCACATTTGGTTTTAAAAAGCCATAAAACAAACAGACAAAACTGACCCACATGTCCGAGAAGTTCTGCAAACCCCAAACAAAATAAATACAAAGAGAACCACATTTCAGCATATCATAGTTAAACTTCTGAAAACCAAAGACAAAGAAAAAGTTTTAAAACAGCAGGGGGGGATGGAAACAAGTTATGTACAGAGGAATGATATAAACAATGGCTGAGCTCTCAGCAGAAACAATGAAGACATAAAATGAGTATATATTACTTTTATAATGTTGAGAGAGGAGGAAAGAAGTGAGGAAGAGGAAGAGAAGAATAATAATGGGACAACCAAGCAGAAAGAGAACTTCTGGATGCTAGATGT
>NW_011888790.1:1971841-1980008 GCF_000151845.1 Pteropus vampyrus
CAGCACCAGCAAAGGTAGAAGAGAGGGAAAGATACCCTTAGAGATCTGACCTCGATGGAAGTGGGCGGGGAAGAGAGAGTGAAAAGAACAGAGACGATTGTGCCTTATTTTCTCCCACATCTTTATTGTTTATCTGTATGGAGCTGCAGAATAGAGATTGAATATCGAGGTTCTAAAGTCAAACTGGGTTCAAGTCCTCTCTCTGATACTTTCTAGCCAGCTGCTGAGGCAAGGCACTAAATCTCAAGAATTTTTCAGTTTCTTCACTTGTAAATGGATAATAAAACTACATCACAGAGATGTAATGAGAATTGAATGCAAAAATATGTATGCAGTTCTTAGCACAGTGCCTGGAATATAGCAAATGTTTTTACTGTTTGCTATTATTAGGTTCTCAATAAATATTTGTTGATTTTTTGTTAGAGCAATTGATAGTATTAGCTGATGTAAAGTGGTTGTTCCAAATAAAAGCTAAAAAGTACGTTCAAGTCAGCTGGGAAATAAGGGCTATAAAAAGTCAACCCACAAAAATGGGAGCTATGTCTGAGGTGATCTTGTCACCTGTAAGTCACCAGTTGCCTTCAGGTGATGTGAATGAGACATGTAAAGCAACAGCATCTTATTGGAGAAGAGGTTGAAGACACTGATCTCAGGAGAATAATCTTTAAAGATGAGAGATCTTGAACCTGATATAATTTTTAAATACTGCTTGAAAAGCAGCTTTACAAACCCAGATTTATTGCTTAGCAGAGTAGCCTCTAAGCAAGAAAATAAACTCTTACAGCCTTTGCTAATGAAGACTTAAAAACGAAAATTGACCACTTGCTATAATTAGATTCACCAATTACTATGAAAAGTTACCTTTTTCCCCCACAGAGCCATGATAATACAGAGAGAAATTTTTCATTTTGTACTCTTTTATGGGAGAAAACAAATATCCCTCTTGAATGAATACGTTCCAACCTGAGGCTGCATATGAGAGTTTAAAGGACTTTTTACCCCCCACGATGGCAGGATCTACCCATCTTCAAGTTCCATGTTATTGATAGGCTGTCTCCAAAGTGGGTGTCCTTCAAGTTATTAATGGTGTGTTTAGCAAAGAGCTCTAGCTCATGGCATCCACCATCCAAATGAGAATTTGAACCAAGAAAGAGGGCTTACTTCTCAGGTCACCACCATATTATAGAAGGACCAACTTGTACTTTTGAGCTGCTATATGTCCAGCCAATTGATATCCTATCTAGCTCTAAGAGATTTTACCTGTTTCTCAAGTATATGTCATTCTACATAGGAATCTCTGGTTGGGAGATATATTCATTTGTGGTACTTTCTGGAAGTGCCACAATTGACTTAAAATAAAATGTAAATTAAAGTATCTACATAACTGGGAAAGGTGAGGTTCTGGAGTCTGGAGTGAATATAAAATCTTGGGTTTAAAGGTTTAACTTATTCCCCTTTCATCTTATTAGCTGAATGGACATTTAAGTCATTCCAAGATTTTTAGAACTGATCCTCTTTCTAAGCCCTAGGTAAATATGTGGCAGGTTTTTTATACTAAATCATACTTTCAACTTATTTGTGGAAATGTTTGGAGACAAAAGGAATAAGTGGTGTACTAGTCAAAACCAAAATCAAGTCATCAATTTCCACAAAACTTTGAAGATAGACAAGGTGCATTGCACAAATAAATACACCTCACACCTTGGAGTCCAGTATAGGGCAAATTTATTACCGATGTCTCTCAAGCCTCTTCCATCACAACTACATGGTGAACTATGTGAGATTTTTTATCAGGTAGAGGAGAGAGGAAGTGACTGACAAACATACTCTTGCAGTAGACACAATGGCTTTTATAGGGGCTGCTGCTTTTGGTAGTCTTGAAGCTATGCAAATTGAATAATTTTCACCAAAAAGTATCCATATGAGCTAGTAAAAAGGAGAAAAAAGCTATATAACAAGATTCTGGTGAAACACACTACCAGAAAAATTCTGAATTATCAAGAGTTAAACAGAGTCACCTCTTGGATTGCACACTGAAATTTTCTGAAATCTGGTCACAGGATGGATTTGTTGATACTTTGGCAAACATGAGTTCTCCTCTTATGATTCCTCAGGCATTCTTTGGGATTAGTTGGTTGCCAAAGCCTAATTGATGCCATTGAGATTGCATCCTATGGGGAGCACCACTGAGATGAGCCAGGCTGTTTTTGGCACCATACCGATTTCCCATCGCCCTACTTTCTCCTTCTTTCTCTTATCGCTTAGGAGGCGTGGCAATCTTACATGCTCTAGAGTGTTCATACAGAAGCCTCTCTTGTTAGTGCTGTCCCAGGAATTCTGTCATCACTCTTTCGGTAATCAGTGCAGTAGAACCCAACACAAGTGAGAGGGACATGTAGTGGCATAGTTACTGAGAATCAAAACAACCTTCAGCAGTCCACCCAACATCTGAGATGTCAATATCATGCTTCCCCTTGTAGGCTGGTAGGTATGCAACTTTTCTTTTGCTGCAAAACATAATGCTCCCTTGACCCCTAAGTTGCCTATCTTTTGGGGCAGTGTCACAGCTCTTGTGATTTAAATATACAGAGTTGTGTTTATTTTTGAACTCTTCATGGTTTTTGTAATTGCTTGAATGTACTTAACAGCCAGATTCTCAGAGACAAGCCGTACTGAAGTCCCCTCTATTCCCCTAATGCATGTACAGCCTTTTCTTTATTGAAGAGCCTAATCTCCACCTTCTTACATAGGCGAACTTCTCACTTTCAGTGCTTGTGGAAAACACAAGGCATTTGTCTTTATGTAAAATGATGTTGGGCACCTGAGCCTTTAATGGATTTTGAGACTTTGCAATTCTTTGAGGAGGGGGCACTGTGCGGTGACAATGCTTTGAATCCTTAAGGTAAGAATTTTAATGAGGAACAACTGTCAAAGAAGTTCATTTTCTGAACTTGTACCACAGTTTTATTTTGAAAAATGAATTTTTTGTTAAAACTGGCCAATTTTGACAAGGGTGGAGGGAAGGGGCTGTTTTGAGTGTCTGAACAAGTCAAAAATAAGTGAACGCTCTAAAAGAGAAGGGACATGCTCTCTCTGGTGAAGAAACAGGAGAACTTTCAGCCATCCCTCTAGGCCAGTGTTTTCCCGGCTCTGCAGCACTCTTGTAAATTTGTAAATTTGCCACAGCTCACTTGTAAATTTGCCAGGGTGGCAGGGACTCATGACTCTTAGCTGGGAGGCCTGCCAGCTATCAGAAGCCCCCAGCTCTCAGAAGGGAGAAGGGGGAGGGTGCCCAGAGACCACCCTGGGTTATATTTTGTTGGGAGGGGATACTTGCTGGTACTGATAGCAAATCTCTCTAGACGGATGCAGTCTACATTGGAAGAATGTCTTGTTGAGAATTCTATCGACTCCCCAGTATCAGATTTAGCACCTTATAAAATAAATCCTTACATTATAACAAAAGTAAGTACAACCTTTCCTATCTGGCCCTATATGTCACTTGATCTTTCAGGTTCTTGTATGCCTGAATCCATCTCACCAGAAACCCCTTGTTTATTCTCAGTAGGCAGAAACCTATATAATTCTTGCTCATTTTATCGATTTTCCCTCTGTTCACAAATTCCCCTTCATTCCTCTTCATTCCTGGTTACCTCATTGTCCCTCAGCCTCCAAAGAATCTCACACCCACAAGTCAGACAGATTAATCTCCCTATTTCCCAATGTGTGTGTTTGGTCTGACTCCAGCTGACCACTGGGATGTTGAACCATGACCTTTCCCTAAGGGGAAACTCCTTCTCTTTTTATACTAAATTTATACATATTCCTGATCCTTAGCCTGAAAAAATATATATCTATTTAACTTTCCAAACATTTCTGAGAAGAAACCTAACACTCTCTTATCGTACACATACCTCCCTTGAACCTTCGAACCCCGAAAGGGAGTACAAGCCCTCTTAGAAATTTGAAATGATTTGTATTACATTATTAGGGAATTTTAAATCAATATCTCTTAACCTGAGTGAGTCAACCAGTGGGTTTACTGAACTTAGGTATAGATGAGGTGAGCTGGCCTCCTCGACCCCATGGTCATGCCTGCTGAACTTACCACCTAGGATCTGCCATACGGTAACTCAGAAGAGCAAAGCAAGTTTGGCAGTCGTGGCTGAAAGCTGAGCTTTGAGCTACAGAGAGGTCAAGAAGTGTTATGTCCTCTTGAGGAAAGGAGGAGAGAGAGAGAGAAATAGTTCTAGAATAGACTACCAGCATAGCTTTTATTTTAGTGATGCTCTTTCAGCCGTCATAGTTTTATTGGGCTTATTTCTCCATAGTTTTGAAGAAGCAGCCAGAATTATGTGTTTGTTACTTACAAAAAAAAAAGTTACTGTAGGTCACTATAGTTTTTAAGAATTTCAATTAGGTTTCAGAGAAATAGTTATATGAACATATTATGTGTTAGTTTTTTGACATGTATGATGCTGCACAATCACATTTATGTCATGGCATTTACCACATTCATGACTTTTATTCAGAGAGACACCAGAAATGAACAGTAGTAATATGTCTACATAAGGAGAGTTCAAAGTAAAAATACCTAGGCAGTATCCCCCTCCTATGTCCTGTTGTTATCCCCTCCTCTTTTTTCTCTTTCCCTCCCTCCCTCTTACCCTTCTTTCCTTTCTCTTACCCCAGTGAACCAGAGGAAGCCATTCATCTAAAAGCCTCTAAATGTAAAAGAAAAAAATATATTTAGTCCTTGGCAGATCCTTGCAAAGTTTTGGAACTATCATTCATTTACATTCATACATGCACATGTGCATACATTGCAATGGGCCCTTTCATTGTTCAAATTATGACGATTTCAAAACAGTGCTTAGATGCTTTAATTACATGGTAAGTTCTTGGTTTGATTTGGTTTTCCTTTTTCATTGGCTGGGTATTTTAGGGTGTGGCAGTGAAAGCAATGCAATGAATAGAAATCCTGGTCCCAGTAGGAGAAAGCTAAGAAAGGGAGCTTCAGGGGACCAGAAGAGGTGGGATCACATTAGCCAAATCCTTCCTTTCTTAAGTCCCCTCTGCTGATTGACACAAGGAATTGTGTCATGCTTGCTCCGATGAGGTCATCCTGAGCACCAGTATATACTCAAGTATCTCCACACATGGGAGAGAAGAGCTCTTTACAAAACTGGTGTTGACAGTGACGTTTTCATTTAATGTAGTCAAAGCATGTTATTAACCGAATTAGTGTCTGCACATAGATTTACCTTAAATTCAGGCACCTCTTTTTACCTTCTTTGTATCTATTTAATAAAGTAGCTATGTCATCTCAAAACACCCATAGACTTTTGAAATCATGCATTCAAGGGTAATGTCAGAGTAAAGGAGATGAAGCATATGCAGTTTTTTCTAATGCACTAGAGGATACAAATAAACAAACTGAGCAGGTTTTGAGTCTTCTTGTTTCCAAATAAATCATCCACTTCATGGCAGATTGTGCTTTCCAAGGTGGCTGCAGTAAGATCTCCCATCATACATATGCTTCTTACAAACTGATGTTGACACTCCTCTGATAGAGAGGTGAGGCTTGTGTCCACTCCTCTCAAATTTGAGAGGGCCCGTGACTATGGCAGAAGTGACACGATGTGACTTCTAAGGCTAGCCATGAAAGAGGATTCAGTTTCTACTTGGTTCATAAGATGCTTGCTCTTGGAACCTTGCCACTATGCTGTGAGGAAGCCAAGCAGCCGCAGAGAGAAGCACATGCAGCATTCTAGCTGATGACCCACCCATCGTCCCACCTGCCAGCCAGTATCACTCACCAGTCATGTGTGTGATTAAGCCCTCAGATGATTTCCCCATCATTTGAGGCTTCAGGCCTTCTGGAGCTGTCCTTGCTGCATCCTGCCCAAATTGCAGCTTTGTGAGAAAAAAGAAAGAAAGAAAGAAAGAAAGGTTTGCTTTAAACCACTAAGTTTGGGAGGTTTTCTTATGCACCAGCGATAACTCCAACTCTGAACTCTCCCCTCCCACTGAAAGTTTTCTGTTGGTCTTATAATTATTACACATATAAATATGTACATATAACAAAACCATCTAAACCAGGATCTTGAGTTCTTAAGATTTAGCCCCAGGAAAAAGTGAAAGTTCCATGCAGGATGGAACTAAGAAAAAGAAGTATAAGAGCAAATGCAGCTATCATTAATAATGCAGCAAGGGTTATCATTCCTGGGCACCTATAATGTACTATTCAGTGTACTAAAGCAGAGATGAACTGAGAAATGCTTCTTGTCAGAGATAGTTGGTTTCAAAATATTAGGAAATGAGGAATCTGAAGAAAGAAGGATAAACAAGCTACCTGAATGTGACATGAGCCAGGTCATGGACTTGGAATGAAACTGGTATTATAGAATTTTGGAATCTCAAGATTCTAAGAGGTCAATTATATTGGTATAATTC
The DNA here is from genome assembly GCF_000151845.1 of Pteropus vampyrus. Classification (NCBI taxonomy): domain Eukaryota; kingdom Metazoa; phylum Chordata; class Mammalia; order Chiroptera; family Pteropodidae; genus Pteropus; species Pteropus vampyrus. The sequence continues at coordinate 1,978,298 of NW_011888790.1, forward strand.
ACCATTCAGGACTAATCCCTAAATCTCATCTGCAACATTCCTGAAAAGTTACTGTCTAGCTTCTGTTTAAACACCTTTGATGCCAGGAAGAACTCTCTTAATTTCCCAAAGAAGTTAGCTATTAGAGACTTCTTCTGTAGGTTAAGCTAAAATCGTCTCTGTGCAACTTTTGTTTTTTGGTTCTATTGTGAAGTTGCATCTTTTGCTGGAGGTTTGCTTCTAAAGTCAACATGAGGCAAAGATTGCCTATGACCAAACCTGGTCCTGAAAACTCCTCAGGAAAACACTTCAATAGTTCCTAGCCTATGATTTCTCAGCCAGCATTCCCTCCAGTGTTGAAATTGACCATGGCTTTGGCACTTAGCGTTTTTATAAGAAACTCTCTTTGTAGAAGTATAACATACATACAGAAAAGTATGCAGCCCCGTCCCCTTCAGTCCCCAACCCCTGCCCCAATTCCAACTTCTATCCCAACTGTGTCCTCTTTGGGTCTTAATTTTGCTCTTTAAATGTATTATGTATTATCTCTACATCACTTTATTCACAAATTTGATTAGGGGCTGTTAATACACATTTATTACAACAATAAATAGAATACGGTTGATGACAAAGCTGCGTAACCCATGACAATCCCCTAGACTGGCTGAAGCATTATTTTATTTCTATGACCCTGTGCCTTTGTTTATGCTGTCCCTTCTGCCTAGAATGGCTTCTTACCTCCTTCCTCTATCTGACTAATTTATTTTACTGAGCCCTTTGAGACTCAATGTCATTCATTCCAGGAACCCTTCTCTCATTATTACCTCCTAAGTTAGGGGCTCACCTTTGTACATTTCTCTATCACAGCACCTGTGTTCAATTGTAATCATTGGCTACTTATCTATTTCCCCTCTCACTTTTAAGTTCTTTTAACAGCAATAATGTCTTCATATTTATCTTTACATTCTTAATCTTTTTCAGTATGCCAGAACTTAAAAAGCGCTAGCTCATGTTTGGTGCCCCAAAATGCTTGTTAAATAAAGATATAAGAATAAAACAATTTAGTCAAATATTCCTTCCTTTTATTACAGGAATTCTTTCCACAACATCTCTAAGAGATCATCACTTCTAACCACAGAGAATTTGCTACCCACAGAACAACCCATTCCTTATTTGAGTGGTTCTGGATTTTGAAAGTCTTTTCTCATATTAAACCCCAAATCAGTTTCCTGTACCAACAATATAAGTTCTTATTATAAATAAGTTGAGTCTCTTTTCTGAATGTCAAGGATTCTTTTATGGCACTCAGTTGGGTAACTAAATAGTTATTAGTGAATATGTTTTACATATAGCTAGCAGAGCTAAAGAAATTATTTTAGTGCTTAGAATTGAGGTACTTTCTGGGGCATCCCATTAAGAATTTCTACTCTGAATTCTTTCCAGAAGCTAATTGGGGCTGTGAAGACCACAGAGCACAGGTGTTCCATGTTCTATACAGCTCACATTCCTATATAAACATGCCGCTACTTTCTCGAACATCGCAAGCTCCTGGGTGGTCTTAGGGCTGCCTTCAAAGGGAAACAAGTTGGAATTTTCTCTCATTGCTAATCATTTGAGGACCTGGTTAACGTTCAACTAGGCTACATTCTGGAATCTCTGTTTATTGAATCCATGAGTTCACACGTGAGTAGAAACCTAAGTGACTAACTCTGGCCCCAAACTTAACAATAGA
>NW_011888790.1:1983678-1990382 GCF_000151845.1 Pteropus vampyrus
TGCCGATGCTCAAATACAGGAAACTATGCATGCAGCATGCTAGTTAAGTCTCGAATAGTCTCCAAAGACAGTTAAAGCTGGATACATGGAAGTAAGCCATGTCCAATTAAATTGACATCAACAAGTATTTGAGAGAAATCTATTTACATAATTGTTTCATTTTGCTTGTCGGTGTTTATAAAATATTATTCATATCTTCCATGAAAACTCCCTGCAGTCATGGCAGCCTGTGATTATGTGAATGTTTTATTAATATATTTATCAACCATCACCCTTATGCATGCCGCTGTGTGAAGCAGAGAGGAAATGGGTCTCTGCCCTGGAGGACAGCATTGCTCAGTTTGTGGACTCTTCCCGTGCCTCAGGGTCTGCTATAATGCTCCGGTTATTTTTTAAGGTGTTTCCAAGTAATTAAGATGCAGGTTTGACAAATTATGTAGAAAGTCATAGGCCCAAATCCTTGGGACCTAATATCTGCTAGATTCCTTTTTGCATCCCTGCAAACACTGGCTGTATTTTAATTAGAAAACCCATTTTCTGAAATTACAGGTTTTTAAAAGCCTTCTGTTTTCTTTGTAGATCTTCATTTGGCTTGCTGCTTAAGTCACCTGGTCTTTTAACTCGGGCCAAACTTTCTCTGAATACAAGAAGGATGTCAAAAGTAGATGTTTACAGACATCCGATCCCTGATGTATTGCTTAAAATCATCATGTACAAATATTTTAAACATTATCTTGGTATGTTTTCAAGCATCTATGCTAGGGAACATAAAGACTGATTTCAATTTTTTTTTCCTTTTTAATTTCAAATCAAACCAGACTTATGTGAGTCAAACAACACGAACTATAAAAATACCTGTAGGGTTTCAAATGGTTTGCATAAGGAGAAAAATATCTTATGATTTGAACATTGGAGAGAGATTTTATCTTGGAAAGAAAAAGACATCCTGCCAGAGGAGGAAAGATTTGCTTTTATGTGTGTACATTGGGAATGGATTGTGGGCATGACTAGTAGAAGGTCAGAGCTGTCTGCACATTACACTTACACAGTGCCATTGTGAACTCGTTGATAGGTTATTTTGTAATTGTTCTCAAGTCAGCCAATATATGAATATTTTGTCTTGTGAGCCAGTAAAGATCAGAATTTTCATCACTTATTTCTTTAGTATTTCCTCTCTTGTTTTCACCTAGGTGTTCAGTAAAATTTTTTATATTAGATACTTAGAAAGTATTTATTGATAAATGACTTCACTGTTTCAATTAGTTCATTGGTATGTCTACTGAGAATCCCCTCCCAAAAAACTACATGAACTTAAACTTATAGATGAGAAAATCTGGAGAGAAAATTTATAAGTTCTACAATTGTTTAAAAGAGAACTTGTGTAATGATTCTAGATGAATCCATTAAAGTTTATTTCATGTAATAACAATTTTTCAATAAAACAATTGGCTCGATGACCAATTTGCCTACTTAATGATTTATAATTTTTTAACAAGTAATAAATTAACAGAAATTTGTGTTTTAGTAAAGTTGCTCAATACATAGTATACTTTGAAGAGAAATAATTTCTTCAGTTTTTAAATATTCTGGGATCAGGCACATCACCAATCTCAATGATTTTTGAAAATGGCGTGGTGAGTTTTTATCTTCCAATATATTCTCAATTTAGTCTATTGCTTTTCCTACTTCTCATAATTCATATATATTTTTTTTTTCTTGACCGGGAAAGGAAGGAGCTGGACTACAAACAAATCACTGGAATGTTCTTATATATGAAGAGGAGGTGCCTTTGTGTACATTTGTTGGTGAGTGCATGCATTGATATAAGAGTGTGAAGATGCCCAGTGGTTTTAAGCTTGGAATTTTTTCAAGCAATTGTGCTAATAATGATACAAATTCTTGGTGAATGAATAATATTGAAAAATTGGTCTTTTGGCAAATTGGTTCTTTGATGAATTGGTAGTCAACAACTTACTATTTGGCTGATTTTCTACACACTGGTGTACTTTGTATAAAATCACCTTTCCTCACCTAAGCGAAACCCACTTACATGGATTGCCAAAAACAATTTCATCTAGAAGCAGGTGGATGAAGCTTTTGCCATATTTTCCAGCCCTGTTGCTTTATTATAAAAAATAGTTGCACTCCATGTAAAGGAAAAAAATCCCTTAAAGTGTCTTTTTGGAAGATCTTTTAATTATTGAACATTTCAGTGTGATAGCATTAAAATTACAATTTCATTTTAATCACTAAAATGGCTCATAACTCCTAGTACAAGTTAGAAGAGAGCTTGGATATGCATAACGAGAAGGCAGAAAAAGAGTATATGTAGAAAAATGAGTGAAATTCTTAAGGTCGCAAGGGATAGAGGAAATGTGCCTGAGGAAATAAAATGGCCCAGGGCCATTAGAGTTTGGTGGGTGCTTATATACATGGGTGTGCATCCTAGTATGAAACAAAGAGAGGTTATTTGTGTTAAAGATAGAAGGTCCACCCTCCCAAAATATTCAGAAGCAAATAGTTGGTAATAGATGTAGGCAGTTTCTGGGCTTGCTTTGTTGATCTCATCCTGCCCATATACCTTAGCAACTGAAATGTGGATCCAAGGACTGTAAAGCAGGGCATGGGTTCTGACTTTGCAATGACATTGGACAAACTCCGCTCCACTAATGTTTTCAATGGTGATAGCAGTAGACTGATGGCAATAAGGTACTAGAATTGACTATCTAAATAATGACAGATATTCGATGTCACTGCCAAAATACTAACCTACTAATCTTTTCTGTTAATAAGACACTGGCATCCATAAAAGAAAAGTCTGTAGAAAAAAACTCAAGTATCACTTTACCAAATTTTCCTTTGCAACTTGTGCAAAGTGTTCAGAGTTTTAAACAGAGGGTTTTATTCTTTAAATGCAAAAGTGTTAGCTTTTTTATTCCAGGTATCAGTGCAGAGCCCAGATTTCTCAACAAACTGTCTTCCCAACACAAAGGACTAAACTTGGGATCCTTGGAAATTCTGCTTGGTATGAGTCTTTGTCTTTCCATTTCTTTTTTCTTTTGCCTCCTCTTGTTTTCACTGGATTGAATCCATGCCTTTCTTTATTGAAGAAGGAGCAACATCAGGCACAGGAGATCAGGAAAGGTTTTTTCACCTCCATGATTTAGGTAGCAACACAGACATCTGGCAGCAAGGAGTTGTAGAAAACTTCTTTATCCCTCCCACCTCCTTTTCAAGGGAGCCATTACTTCAGGTAGAAGATATCAGCTAACATATTTCTGCAGGCATTGGGCTCTTTCAAGACCTCCGTTGGTGATCAAACTAAATATTTAAAAGGACATTCCTGTAAACAAAAGCATGGTCTGCATTCGCAAACCATTTTCAATAAGATCTTTTTCTAGTCAAGATTCTGACCATCTGCTTGCCATCTTATATTTTTTAATATTATTCTGTCAAATATGTGCTCTGTCAATGCAGGTAAAGGAATACTTGAAAAATCTGAACATACACAAATCAGTGGATCCAGATGACATGAATCCTGAAGTCTGGAGGGAATTAGCTATAATGCAGCTTTGCAAATAAGTACCCAAAACAGAACAGCTTCGCAACAATATTTTATCTAACTACCCTCCTTTCAGGAAATACACAGGTAGTAAAATAAATACAATCAACATTCTTTTAGATTCTCCTGGCATAAATTGTTACCTTGGATGAGTTACTATTTACGAGGCCACACATATGAGCTTATTCTACTACTTTAAAAAGAAGGAGTGGGGGAGTAGCATATCACCAAGAAAGAGCAAAAACCAAAAAAAAAAAAAAATCTTCAGGATGGTATTTTTCTAAAGATTATAGAGGAAATCTGTAATTTATTATTTACAAAGGGTGGCTTTTCAAGATTTAGAGAAAGATAAACCACATATGAGATGGAGCTGAGGGGTTCGAGGGAGACATCTCAGGATTATAAGCCAGAATGACCATAATTCTGACCTTATTTGTCATGTAGCTGTGCAATCCCAGCCATGGACTTTATGTGGGCAAAAAGCTAGGAATCTGTCTATCTCTTCTTTGCATATTGTGGTAAATTAAAAATGACTTCAAATTCTTTGACATTACTCCCATCGAGAAGTGGGGTCTGTTTCCCCTCCCATTGGGTCTGGGTTGCTCTGTAACTGCTTTGACTAACAGAGTAGGGGAGAAGTAATGCTATACCAGTTTCAGGCCTAGCCTCTAAGGGAGCTTCTACCCTGGCCTCTTGAAAGAGAACCACTATGTAACAAGTTGAACTTCTCTAAGGCTGCCATGTTGTATGGAAGCCCAAGCTCCTGACCCACAGAACCATGAGCTTAATAAAATGGTTCTTGTTTCACATCCACACCTTAGGGTGGTTTGTAGTAAGAGATAGAACTAGTAGCCCTCTTTCTTCTTCTTCAGGAAACTTAACTCCTCCTCTGTGTTTCTCTCCTTCCTTTTTTCTGCTTCCCTTTTTCTCCATCTATTCCTTGCTGTTTTCCCACATCCACCACACTAAGATAATTAAGCATATTTTTATGTTTGTTTTGTTTGCAAAAGAAGTGGAATTTTGATACTATTTTCTCCCTTGTTCATTATTTTAGAAGGCTAGCTGTGCTTAAAACTTTCTCTCAAAAAACAGTCAATCAGTTATTATTTTAATGTAGGCATTAATGATATTTTTGTCAATGACCTAACACTTTTTTAAAAAGTTAGTTATGAATATGAAAAATTAGTATCTAACAAAGTGATTCAATACTATGCAACTAATAAAAGTAAGCTCTTCCGACTGTATGGAAACTTCTAGTGCTATCTCTGCCTCATCTCTCAATACTCTCATCTTGCTAACCCTGACCCACTTACAGCAGCCCTGGTACTACTATTCCTCAAACATACCACACATGCTCCCATGCCAGGGCCTTTATATATGTTGTTCCCTTTGCCTAGAAAGTTTCAAGAAATGTGCACAACTTTCTTATTTCAGGCCTCTACTTATCCATGTAAACTTCCTTGACCGTTGTGTATGTAACACGGGACTTTTCTCCTTCCTGACATTCCTTATCTCCTTCACCCTGCTTTATTTTTCTCCTTAATGCTTGTAACCTTCTGATATATTGTGAACTTACTCATATATTTGTTAACTGTCCTCTCCTCCTAGAATATCAGCTCCATGAGGGCTGAGATTTTGTGTGTTTTGTTCAGTGTCTTCTCCCAGCATCTTCAGTACCATTTGGTATATAGTTATAGAATGAATTAAGGAAGCATGCTGTGCAGCGGAGATGCAATTAATTTCATCTGCTGCCAAGTCACTGATAATAAACATATCATTTAGAGAAAAGAACAGGTTATGAAATGGTATGAAGAATTTATACATATGCTTTGGAAATGTGTAATAGTCTTAATGGAATGTATAACTAGGAAAAAATCTCATTTTGCAAGCCAGATGTAAAATTGGAGGAAGCCTTGCTGCTCTAACCTGGGTGATAGACCAGCACCAGGATTACTGGAAGAATGGCTTAGGCTGTGGAAGATGAGCAATGCAGGAAAGGAAAGGGAAGCAGAACCTAGGCAGAGCCAGAACCGGAGGAAGTACTGCTTTTCCTATCCAGTAGCTAATTCTTTCTCTTCTTTCTAAACAAAATCCAGCTTTTATTTGGGAGAGCCAAGGGCCCAGCCCCAAATACTCAGTTTCTTGAACTTCCTTGCAGTTAGGAGACCATGTGAAAAGTGCTAGCTAATGAGAACCAAAGTGAGAGTTTCTGAAAAAGTTTTTACTTTTCTGATATAGGTACTACCCTTTCCTGCTTCCTCCTTCTTCTTGCCTCAGAAGGACATGAGGCCTAGAGCCACAGCAGCTATCTTGCAACCATGAGGCAGCAGAAATGAGGCCAAGGCTTTCATGATAAGTATGGCGAAATGGAAAGATAGAAAGAGCTTGATTCCTGAAGGAATCATGCAGCTGCTAGACCATCTTCATACTGCTTCCTCTGGAGTTCTCATTGTTGCAGCCAATCCTAACAGACATTTTGGGAGTTTAAAATTGTTTATTTTCTTCTTTCAAGTTGCCATTTATCTATAATAAGCATATGTTACTTATATGATTAGAAAAAGTAATATGTATGTATATATACTTGAGGATGATTGTGAAAAAAAAATGTTTATTCTAAATCTGAGGCAGGAATTCTTTTTTTCTTCCCTGGTCCACTTAACGAAAGAAGAGAGAACCAGATCTTGAATTCTTGGACCAGCCACCCTCCCTTGTGTCACTTTGTTTTATACACAGAAACAGCTTTGAATATTTGGTCAGTAGCTGATGGTGTGGTCCCAAATCCCTTTTGTATTGACCTGCTATGATGAACTGGACCCTGAGTGATCCATGCAGATTCTGGTCCTCTAGCTTAAAAATCTAGGAAAGAAACAAATGGAATTGTCTTCTTTTACTTGGCCTCATGATAGGAGAATAAAATAAATTTAAAAAGAAAGAAAGAAAGAAAAAAACATATCTCCTTAGGCTTGGAGCAAAACTGGGCTAATCTGAAGCCTCCCAGCCTCCATTTTGCGTAGGCTGAGTCTGATTGCTTCTCGCCTGACGTAAGTGAGGTCCTTTATGCCAGATCAATCTCTTTAAAAGAGAAGAATTTCAGATAATACGGTCTGCATATCTCTCTGCTCCTCCTATTTAAATGTCTCTC
>NW_011888790.1:1990432-1992616 GCF_000151845.1 Pteropus vampyrus
AGTTTCTGAAAAAGTTTTTACTTTTCTGATATAGGTACTACCCTTTCCTGCTTCCTCCTTCTTCTTGCCTCAGAAGGACATGAGGCCTAGAGCCACAGCAGCTATCTTGCAACCATGAGGCAGCAGAAATGAGGCCAAGGCTTTCATGATAAGTATGGCGAAATGGAAAGATAGAAAGAGCTTGATTCCTGAAGGAATCATGCAGCTGCTAGACCATCTTCATACTGCTTCCTCTGGAGTTCTCATTGTTGCAGCCAATCCTAACAGACATTTTGGGAGTTTAAAATTGTTTATTTTCTTCTTTCAAGTTGCCATTTATCTGTAATAAGCATATGTTACTTATATGATTAGAAAAAGTAATATGTATGTATATATACTTGAGGATGATTGTGAAAAAAAAATGTTTATTCTAAATCTGAGGCAGGAATTCTTTTTTTCTTCCCTGGTCCACTTAACGAAAGAAGAGAGAACCAGATCTTGAATTCTTGGACCAGCCACCCTCCCTTGTGTCACTTTGTTTTATACACAGAAACAGCTTTGAATATTTGGTCAGTAGCTGATGGTGTGGTCCCAAATCCCTTTTGTATTGACCTGCTATGATGAACTGGACCCTGAGTGATCCATGCAGATTCTGGTCCTCTAGCTTAAAAATCTAGGAAAGAAACAAATGGAATTGTCTTCTTTTACTTGGCCTCATGATAGGAGAATAAAATAAATTTAAAAAGAAAGAAAGAAAGAAAAAAACATATCTCCTTAGGCTTGGAGCAAAACTGGGCTAATCTGAAGCCTCCCAGCCTCCATTTTGCGTAGGCTGAGTCTGATTGCTTCTCGCCTGACGTAAGTGAGGTCCTTTATACCAGATCAATCTCTCTAAAAGAGAAGAATTTCAGATAATACGGTCTGCATATCTCTCTGCTCCTCCTATTTAAATGTCTCTCGCTAGCATCACAGCTCAGTTGTGTGGGTTCAAATTCTTCCTGCCTGAGGTACCTACACTATTATATCCCCCAGACTCTGCTTCCTCCTTCTGTTCACCTGGTTGAAATTCGAGGGGGCTCAATTAATAATATACCTGCTTTCTCTCACTTAAATTCTGAACCAAGAAAGAAATAAGACAAAAGAATAAGGCAAATAGGAATATAAAATATATTTTTATCAATAAAGCTGATGTTGGTGAATGTTTCTTATTCTTCCAGAATAAGACAAATTTACCAACCCAGTCACAGTTGGCATTTGGCAACCATAACTCCTTCCTCAAGAGAGGACCTGCTCCTATAAAAGTGTGACATGAAAAAGTAAAGCAATATGCTATCTTCTCATGAATTGGTAGCTCTCAAAAATAAAATGAAGAGGAAGGACTGGTCAACGCATGCCTTGCTTCTCTTTCCAAACTCATCATTCAGACCAAAGTACTCTTTTTTTTTCAAAAAAACCAAACCATTTTATTTATTTTTTCCCCCCTCTCACCTCCCCTCTCGCCTCTGATAACCACTAGTCCATTTTCCATGTTCATGAATCTCTGTCATTTTCATTTGTTGCTTTTAAGTTTATATCCCACATATAAGTGATATCATGTGATTTTCAAACTTTTCTGTCTGGCTTATTTCACTTAGTATGATTATTTCAAGGTCTATCTATGTTGTTGCAAATGGCAGTATTTCATCTCTTATGGCTGAGTAATATTCCATTGTATATTTGTACCACAGCTTCTTTAGCCAATCATCTATCATAGGACACTTCCATGTCCTATGACATGTCCCATGTCCAGGTTGCTTCCATGTCCTGGCCACTGTGAAAAATGCTGCTATGAATATTGGTGTGCAAATATCTTTTCAGGTATGAGTTTTTAAGTCTTTGGGGTAAATACCCAGTAGAAGGATTGCTGGATCATATGGTAGATCAATTCTTAGTGTTTTTAGGAATCTTCATACTGTTTTCCATAGTGGCTGTACCAATTTGCAGTCCCACCAGCAGTGTATGAGGATTCTTTTTTCTCCACATCCTCTCTAATATTTGTTATTACTTGTCTTGTTGATTATAGCTATTCTAACGGGTGTGAGATGGTATCTCATTGTGGTTTTGATATGCATTTCCCTAATAGCTAGCAATGTTGAGCATCTTTTCATATATTTGTTGACCATTTGTATGTCCTCTAGGGAGAAGTGTCTGTTCAGGTCCTCTACC
>NW_011888790.1:1992791-1993429 GCF_000151845.1 Pteropus vampyrus
CATTCTTTTTTCTCAGGATGGCTTTGGCAATTCAGGATCTTCTGTGCTTCCATACAAATCTGATGATTTTTTGTTCTATTTCTTTAAAAAATGCCGATAGGATTTTGATGGGGATTGCATTAAATCTGTATAATGATTTAGGTAATATGGTCATTTTAACTATGTTGATTCTTCCAATCCAAGAACACGAAATCTCTTTCCATTTCTTTGTATCCTCTTCGATTTCTTAATAGGGTCTTATAATTTTTATTATATAGGTCCTTCACATGTTTCGTTAGATTTATTCCTAGGTATTTTATTCTTTATGTTGTAATTGCAAAAGGAATTATATTTTCCACTTCTTTTACTGACACTTCATTATTAGAGTATAGGAACACTATGGATTTTTGAATGTTGATTTTGTATCCAGAGACTTTGCTGTATTTGCTTATTGTTTCTAGTGTTCTTGTGGAGTCTTTAGGGTTTTCTAGATAGAGAATCATGTCATCTGCAAATAGTAACAGTTTGACTTCTTTGTTTCCTTTTTGGATGCCTTTTATATCCTTCTCTTGTTTGATTGCACTCACTAGGACCTCCAATGTTATATTGAATAGCAGTGGCGGTAGTGGACAGACTTGCCTTGTTCCTGATTTTAGAGG
>NW_011888790.1:1993479-2009267 GCF_000151845.1 Pteropus vampyrus
ATTGCACTCACTAGGACCTCCAATGTTATATTGAATAGCAGTGGCGGTAGTGGACAGACTTGCCTTGTTCCTGATTTTAGAGGGAAGATTTTTAGCTTTTCACCATTAAGAATAGTGTTGGCTGAGGACTTTTCATGCATGGCCTTTATTACATTAAGGTACTTTTCTTCTATACCTATCTTGTTAAGTGTTTTGATCATAAATGGGTACCATATCTTGTCGAAGGCTTTTTCTACATCGATTGATATGGATGTGATCATATGATTCTTATTTTTTGATTTGTTTATGTGGTGTATCACATTAATTGATTTGGGTATGTTGAACCATCACTGTGCCTTTGGGATGAAGCCTACTTAATTGTGGTGTATAATTTTTGAAAATGTTGCTGTATTCGGTTCGCTAGTATCTTATTTAGGATTTCTGCATCTGCTTTCATGAGACATATTGGTCTGTGGTTTTCTTTTTTTTGTTATCTTTACCAGGTTTTGGTATCAGAGTAATATTGGCCTCAAAAAATGAATTGGGAAGTATTGCCTCCTCATTAATTTTTTGGAAGAGTTTGAGGGGAATAGATATTAAATCTCCTTTGAATGTTTGGTAGATTTCACTGGTGAAGCCATCTGGTCCTGGACTTTTACTTTTTGATAGGTTTTTGATAATTGTTTCAATTTCCAAACTGATCGGTCTATTTAGATTTTCCAGTTCTTGATTCAGTCTAGGAAGATTGTATTTTTCTAAGTACTGGCCCATTTCTTCTAGGTTATTATATTTGGTGTTATATACTTTTTCATAGTATTCTTGTATGATCCTTTGTATTTCTGCAGTGTCTGTCATAATTTCCCCTCTTTCATCCCTGATTTTGTTTATTTGTGTCCTTTCTCTTTTTTCTTTAGTGAGTCTAGCCAGGGGTTTGTCAATTTTATTAACGTTCTCAAAGAACCAGCTCTCTGTTGCATTTATTTTTCTATTGATTTTGTTTTGTTTTGTTTCAATTTCATTTATTTCTGCTCTAATTTTGATTATTTCTTTCCTCCTGCTGATTTTAGGCCTCATTTGTTCTTCCTTTTCTAGTTTTTTAAGATGAAGCATTAAGTTGTTTATTTGGGCTCGTTCTTGTTTTTGGAGGTAGGCCTGTAATGATATGACCTGTCCTCTTATGACTGCTTTTGCCAAGTCCCAAAAGTTTTGATATGTTGTACTATCATTATCATTTGTTTCTATGTATTTCCTGATCTCTCTTTTTATTTCTCCTCTGACCCAGTTATTCTTCAGTAGCATGTTGTTTAATCTCCATGTATTTGTGGTTCTTTCTGCTTTCTTTTTACAGTTGATCTCTAGTTTCAAAGCATTATGATCAGAGAATATGGTTGGTATGATTTCAACCCTCTTATATTTGTTGAGGCTATCTCTGTGTCCCAGTATGTGGTCAATCCTTGGGAATGTTCTATGTGCACTAGAGAAGAATGTATAAGTGGCTGTTTTGGGATGAAAGGCTTTGTAAATGTTAATTATGTCCAGGTGGTCTAATGTATCACTTAAGGATGTTATTTCCTTATTGATTTTCTGTTGGATGATCTGTCCATATCTGACAGTGGGGTATTTAGGTTCCCTACTATTCTAGTGTTTTGGTCTGTTTCTCCCTTTAGTTCTGTTAGTAATTGTTTCATATATTTCTGTGCTCCCTGATTAGGAGCATAGATATTAATAAGTGTTATGTCTTCTTGGTGCATGATTCCCTTTATCATTATGAAATGTCCCTCAGTATCTTTCTTTACCTTTATTATTTTGAAGTCTGTTTCATCCGATATTAGTGCCGCTACTCCCCGCTTTTCTCTGAACGCCTTTTGCTCAAAATATCATTTTCCCCCTTTTTGCTTTGAATCTATATTTGTCCTTGGAGCTGAGATGTGTCTCCTGGAGGCAGCGCATGGTTGGGTTTTGTTTTTTGATCCATTCTGCAACTCTGAGCCTTTTTATTGGTGAGTTCAGTCCATTTACATTTAGGGTGATTATTGAAATATGAGGTCTCCTTATAGCCATTTTATCTTTTGCTTTCCGGTAGCTCAGTGTTTCCATTGCTTCCTTGTCCTTGTGTTTCTGTTTTCTTTATTTTGGTTGGCTTTTGTGGGTTTTCCCTCTGGTCCTTCTTGTTTTATGTGACATACTTCAGTTCTGAATCTTTGGTGTGTGGTTACCATTATGAATATATAAAGGATAGTTATATATATTTGTCCCTTTTCTTCTGTGCGTGCCTGATCTCTTTTCCCCTTTGTGAATTTGGGTCTTTGAATCCTCTCCTTTTCAGTCATTGTTGTCTCAATTTGTCCCTATATATGCTGAACATTCATTACTATCTTGCTGTAGCAAATCTCTTCTTATTTTTAAACTTATAAGGCCCTGTTCCTAGAAAGAGTTGCACTCCTTTGCTTCAAAGGGTTGCACTCCTTTGCCTGCTAGTCACCTGACTCCTAATTATGTATTTTTTTTGTCATTTTGTTTTAGGTGAGCTGACTCCTTTCAGTATTTCCCACAGTGGAGGCCTTGTAGTGGAGAATTCTCTGACTTTTTGTACATCTGGAAAGATCTTTATTTCTCCTTCATATCTAAAGGGGAGCTTAGCTGGATACATTATTCTTGGCTGGTAGTTCCTTTCATTTAATAGCTTGAATATTTGATTCCAGTACTTTCTGGCTTGTAAGGTTTGTGCTGAGAAGTCCGACAATAATCTAATGGATTTTCCTTTTTATGTTACTGTCTTCTTTTCCCTGGCTTCCCTGAGAATTCTGTCTTTGTCGTTGATTTTTGATAATTTTAATACAATGTCTCTTGGTGAAGGCTTTTTTGGGTTGAGATAATTGGGTGTTGTGTTAACTTCTTGAATTCTAAGCTCCAGCTCATTCCTTAGGTTTGGGAAAGTCTCATCAACTATTTGTCTGAAAATGCTTTCTAATCCCTGCTCCTTTTCCTCCCCTTCGAGAATGCCTATTATTCTTATGTTTCCTCTCCTGATAATATCAGCTAGTTCTTGTATTTCTCTTTCATTATTTTTCATTCTTTAGTTTCTCTCTTCTTCCTTCTGATTTATTTCTATATTTCTGTCTTCAATATCATTGATTCTTTCCTCCATTTGGTCAACTCTATTTCTCAAGCTTGTTATTTCATTTTTCAACTCTTGCAGTATGTTCTCTATCTCCAGAAGGTATATTCAGTTCTTTTTGAGAGCTTCAGTCTCCTTTCTAAAGAACTCATTCTGCTCATCTGGTTGTTTTTTCAATCCCTGAAATTGTTGATATGATTTATTTCATATCTCATTGAGTTTTTTCAGAAGTATCATCCTAAATTCCCTGTCATTTAAGTCGCATATTTCTATGTCTGTAAGTTTATTTTCTGGAAATTCTTTCTTTCTGAGATGCCTTGTCATCTTAGTGCTTGGGCACTAAGGGAAGTGTGCTCTGCCTTTTTTTTTTTCTAGAAAGAAGATTTATTATATAATGGTTCCAAGCCTGTTGCAAAGAAGATGTTTTTCTTTTGGTTTTCAGTAGATGGTGTCTAAGCCTCTTGGATCTCTGTTTTATATAAAGTCTTAATAATGTCTTTTTTTTTTTTTCCTTATAGATGTTTAATCATGCTGGCTACCCTCAGTCTCAGTTCCTGTTAGGGTTAGCAACAGTTTTGATAGCGTTTGCTCAGATTCCCCCGGGGCTCCGTGACATTCTTTCTCGGAGGAAATTGGGGGAGGGGTCCACTAGGTTGGGGGATGGGAGCTGCTGCTCAGCCTCAGTTTTACAGCCGCGGCTGGGAAATATCAACTGTTGTTTGTCTGCCACCCTGCTTTTCTGCCACCCCCATTTCTCCATCTTCTGCCCCGATGAACGGACTCTGCCGCTGACTGTGTGAAGCTCACAGCACTCCCAAGCAGAACTGTTCAAGGAAGTCACAGCACCCTATCTTCTCCCCTTCTCCTACAAGGAGCTCCAGCTGTGAGAGGCAGCTTCTTTGTTTCTCCCGGTCTACCTCCCGACACCCATGTTTCTGACCTGTGGTAGTTCTTATTCACAGATCTCATGTTCAGATGTGCTGGTGTGCAGTTTGGGTGTTTTTGTTGAGTTTTAGATGTTCAGCTAATTGTTGTTTCAAAGGGAGAGATCTGGGGACATCTCTCACTCTGCCATGTTTAATCCAATCCCCAAGGTACTCTTTTTCCTGTTTGAGGCTCCTGCTTAGCTCTCTCTTTCCCTCCCACACTTCACCTAGGCCAAGGTCGGCTGCCCCACTTACCCCGATGCATCACCAGACAACATCACCCACATGTTTAACTCCTGCTCCCTGCAGGAAGTTCACCCCGGAGTGGCATTTTGTTAGAGTGGCAGATGTTCCAGCTCTCCTTCTCACTCTTCCATGGACAAAGGCTTAATCTCTTCCAGCTGTACCCAGTCATCTATATTTACCCTTTGCATCAGTTGAGTCTCAGTCCGAAGATCTTACTCTAGAGAAATACTCTCTGAGAACATATGAAAAGACATATGGAGTCCCTCTAGCTTGCTCTGACTTCCAGAATTATGGAGGAGAAAGCAGTCTTTTTTTTTTTTTTTTAATAGTTTTGGAAATAGAAAGTTTACTTTTAACTTCAAGGAAACACCAGAGTTCCCAAACTGATTCTGCCATTTTCTCACTCAAAGAACTCGACATTTAGTTTAATTAAAGATTCGGTTTCTTTACCTCTAAGAATGGAGTGTTAGTCATATCATGGCTACCTTGCAGAACACTTTTTGTTATGTTTTCCCAGAACAATGCCCAACACATAGGAGGTAATCAAGAACAATTGGTTCCCATTTTTTATCTCTAATCCGATGTAAAGAAGTTTCAGAGTTTTATGGTAGTCATTTTAAGTCTTTAGTTCCATCTGTCATTAGAAATTATGCATCCTAAGTAAAAAAAAAAAATCCTACTCCTTCTTATTCCTTTTCAGATCCTCTACTGAAGCCAAGCTTAATCCAAAGTCAACAGTCAACATAGCTGCTGTAGAATACAGTAGAACCTCTTAAGGACTGTGATTGCTCTTCCAAGCCCCATGAACCTGGTGGGAAGTGGTGGAGAGGACCATGCATCAGTTTACTCTATTTTTAAAGAATAACAAGTAGCCTAAGCCACAACTCCTCTTCGGAAAGCTTATTTCCAGATTGGCAATACTTTTTTACACTCACCATAAACAATTATGATTACTTGTCTGTGGATGGACAATGAGTAATTACTTCCATGACTTATTCTCCGAATGCCCAGCTGTTAGCTTAAGGCCAGGAGCAGTAAGTTTTAAGCAACGTTTACTGACTGACTGAATGATTAAATATCTGAAGGACCAAATATCTGATTCAAATGACACCTATATAAAAAGCGTCATGGAAAATAGTGTTTTACTGTGATTATTTTCTGTAGGTCCATTTTATTTAAAATTAACTTTCCCCCATATAACATAGAGCGAGCTCTCTTTGTACAACAGTTCTATGTGTCATAGATTTTTATTTATTGCTGGACTCCAAAGATATCTAACCACTCCTATTAGCAATGAATACCCTAATAACAAGGAAATCAAGTGAATTTGTGTCCTTAAAATAGTATTTTCCCATTGGTTTGCATCATAATTGCAGAGATATTTTAATTTTATTCTAATCAAGTAGCTTTAGTTTCAATATGGTTGCCATTCTCTCAAGAAGATACATTCAGATTCTTTTTGTAATGTAAATTCTCACCCCCTAATTTATACGTTGTCAAGTTTGGGTTTTAGTATACTGCATTTGACTTTCTTAAAGCAGGGCACACCTGAATAAGCTTTTGGGATAAAAGGAATACAAGAAAAAATGTGAGCAAAACATCTGATATAGTTTTACTTGCAAAGTTCAAATTTTCTGAATGGGATCAAGATGGCATGGCTTGAAATGTGGCTGAAAGGAATAAGAGAGATTTGGTAAAGGTCTACATATCTGAAAGCAGTAGTGATGAAGGTCTTATACCATATTTTCTGGTATATTTCTCCTTAGATATTTCCACATATGTACACACACATTGGAGAAAGCAAATGGAGAAATTCTCTGTCTCTTCCCTAGAATCATTACTGCCCATACATTCTTCTGTTATGTGATAATGGCCACTTTCGCCAGCATTTTTTTCTTAAAGTAGATTTTGCTTTGACTTAACCAAACAAGAGGAAGGATTAAACTTAAAAAGCAATGAAATTCTGCTTTCTACTGGGGGAGGGGCTGTCCCGAAAGTTCATGCCCTGGCCTTGTGCAGGCCTCTCACTCCACCGTCCAGTTTTGCTTCATCTTTTCTCCCATATGACAGACTTTTACTATCATGCTGCTATGAGGCCGGGCCCCATGGTAAGTCTGCACATGTGCAGAGGTGGGAGTGGAGGTGATGCTGTCCCTGCCTTCACTGAAGTTATAGTCCAAGGGACGTTTTGATTAAATTAACCAATCATGTCAAATAATAGAGTCGGTGTCAGTGTCCAGATCAGACACTCACTTCAATTAAAAGTGATATGCATAACTCATCTTATATTTTGTCCATATCTGTCTTTCTAGAATTTTCTTTCTTGTAGCCACAAAGACCAAGGTTTCTCTCTCTTCTGCAAGAAGTTTCAAGTTTTGAAAAATAGCCACCTTTTTCTTCTGAGTGACATCTCCTCCAGGCTAGGCAGTCCTAGCTCCCTGAACACTCTGACGTGACTGTGAATTCCTTAAGCCTCTGTACTAGTTAGGTTTTGCCAGTAGTGATTGAAAACCTAACCAATAATGGTTTAAATAAGATGTGGGTATATTTTTCTGTTTAAAATTTCAAGTGGGTGATCTCTGACTAGTACAGCCCTCCACAGTATCACACACTCAGGCTCCATCTAGCTTATTGCTCTTCCGTACGTAGCTTCTACCTCAAAGTCTAAGCAGGAGCACCCAAGTTCTAAGCAGCAGGATAGAGGAGGGGGCAAAAGGACTCAAGTATGCAAGCATGCTCTCCCTTCAGAAAGGTGTCCAAAAACTGCCACCTCTGCTTATATCTATCTTGTTGATCCAAACTTAGTTACATGCCTGTACCTCTAAGGAAGAGAGATTGGGAAATGCAATATCTTCTAGGGAGCCATATGCCCTTGGAGGTAAACCTTGGAGGTACCGTTGCTTGAGAAGAAAGGGTAATGGATACTGGGGGCAACAAGCTGTACTTAACATACCATGCCATTGTCCTCATTGTCTCTCATGAAGTGCTGTGGCTAAAGCTGAGCAGAACTATTACTGCCTTTGGAAGAAAAAAGATAACACACTGTAAAAATACGAATTTTATTTCATCACACACAGATGTAAGAGAGTACTTTTACTTTTCTAAATCAAATTAAATCTAACTCTGGCCTTCTCTCACCATACTGATGAAAAATTCAATATCTCTTATTCGTTATTGCCTCCATAGAATCATATAGGGTAGAGCTGAGATTGAGAAGGCATTATGTGGGTTCTGGAAATTGAAGAATGTGCCTCTTACTTTTGGGCCATCATAGTCTCCCATGATAGCATTATTATCCAAGTCTATTATGGTCCATGTAAAGATAGGCGGCTCTCTTTCTTACATGCCAGGCTTAGGCATTAGATTTTCTGACAAAACTAGAATAAAAACTTTGATGTCTGGTACCCAGCTTTCCTCAGTGCATTTATTTCTAAGACTGTTACCTCCCAAGCGTGTTGCAAACTCCCCTCCATGCAGAATATACCCCTCCCCAGGACCAGCCATTTCTAACTTTACTCTTCAAGTTTTCCTTTGGTTTTCTCAACTCTGGGTCAGGGTAGCATCATATCCCCTCAAGGGCCTAAGGGAAAAATAATTTTTGCCTCTTTTGGGGGGTCAGCGGTAGAAGGAAATTCTGGCACCAGTCAGTTTTTGTTGCTGTTGTTCTGTTTTTGTTGTCTTGTTTTGTGTATTCTTACCCAAATACAAAATATTTATTATTATCAGATCATTTGGACTATTTTCATAATTACATTGTATTGCTGACTAGTATCAGGAATTGAATTTGTCTGCTGGTAACAGATACCCAAATAGAGGGATAACGAGTTAAGGGTTTATTCACTCACATAGAGTCCTGAAGTAGAGCTGGTGTAGAGGCTCCATGATATCTTCAGGGACCCAGTGCTCCTTTGTTTTTCTTCTCTGCCACCCTTACTCATGTCCGTCACAGTGACAAAATGTGGCTGCTAGAACTCCAGCCATTACATCTATGTTCCAGGCAGAAAGAAGAAGAAGGGCAAGAAACAGAAGAGACACCCCTCGTACATGAGTTAACACCCTTTAAATTGCTCTTCAAAATTATTTACAAAGAATTCAATTTATATCTCATTGGCCAAAACTTTCTTTATGGGAGGCTGAAAAAAATAGTCTTAGGTAGCCACATTGCTGCTCCAAATAAATCCAGGTTTTATTATTAAATAAGGGAAAATGGAAATGGGTAGGCAACACGCAATCTCTGCCTACTGCGTATTGCTGTTAACTCATGTGTTTGTCCTCTGTCTCGTACTTATAGAGTTAGATATTGGTACCTAAGCAAAGAACTCTAAACTTTCTTTTATAGTAAAGTGTTTATTTCAGCTTATGAAAAAAATTTTAGATCCAACATTTTCTTCAGAGTTAAATCATCTATATAAATGAAATTTAAGTGAGCAAGCTGTTGAAAAGCTCTTTCTGACTTTCTACCAGTTGGTGAAATGATGAAGAGATAGTAATAATCTATCTCCAAATATTTTTCTCTGATACTTTCAGCTTCAAAGATTTCCATCTCTTATTCCATAACTTTGAGATATTTTTGAACAATCTTTGCCTTTTCTTTTTATAGAGACTTTTTATTACTGAAGAGATGTAGTTTTTATTTAAAAAAAACATTTCTAGTCCATCTTCCCCTTCTTTCATTTTATCAAGTATAAATGGCTATGTCATTAGATTGTTACCTGCATTCATTTCAATACTGCTATATTTGTATTCCTCCTTTTCAGAATATCTTTAAACTAAAGTAAAAATTACTTTTTCTGCATAAACTTTGTCAACTACCAAGTCTCTGCTCCTTTCAGAGGGCTTTGGAGTAATCTTCTTAAATGAGTATATTTTCTTTAATTAGAAATTTTTATTGGAATATAATTCTCTGGGTAGGAAGATTTGTTCAGCAATTTTTAAAAAATTGACAGTTAAATAATTGTGTCACTGATCTTGTTTCATATTTCAAGGTTTTAAAAGATATAGAAATAATAACGTTGCAACAACAACAATGAAAAGATTATTTTGAACCTTGAAAATAGCACTGAGAAGGTGAACAAACAGATTGCGGTCACTAATTCCAGTCCTCTCTCTTGAGTCCTTATTCACAAAATATTCTTTCAGGTCCTTTTCCCTCACAATAGGAATTAATGGCCCTTTGCAAGATTTTAAAATCTGTGCACTCTCTGTTGAGGGTAAAGGGGCCCAGTCTTCTCCCTGAGGGGAGGGGAAATTCTTTGCATTCCTTCCTGATGAATCAGACACACACACACACACACACACACACACACACACACACACACACATCTCGTCTTGGTTTCTCCGTGGCTCTTCCGTGGAATAACTTGTTATACAGGCTGTGGTCCCCAGTCATGAGCTCTGCCACACACTTATTCATTGTGTGCATTTGGGCACACAGGAAACCTTTTCTGTGCCTCAGTTTCCTTGCCTGTTAAATGGGCAAGGTAATACCTACTGTGCAGGATCTCTCATTAGAGTTAGTAAGAGAATACGAGAAACATCCAAGATGGGAGATCCTTATTAAAGGTGGCATAAGTAAGATTAGTCATCTTTTTTTACTTTCCTTTTTCCATTGTCAAGGTTGGATATCATGCTGCTTTGTAGCTATTATAACATAGGAGATACTGAGCTAACTTGGTGTACCTGCATGCAATCGTGCATGCAGCAGCACGCAGTGGCAAAAGCAGGAGAAAGCATTTACTGAGTGAGTATCATATGCCAAACACTGTCCACTGTCCAGATGTTAGCACCTTTATGTCTTACAACAATTCTACCAGTAGTGTTGTCCTAACTGTGAGGAACATGAAGCTCAGAGAAGTCACAAAGATAGCAAGTGCAGAGTTGAGAATTGTTATTCTCTTTGTGTGTTAGAGGCTCATGCCCTGTGGTAGGCAGAATTCTAAGACAGCTCCCAAGATTCCTCTGATATCCACATTCTGTATAATCCCCTACTCTTGAGTGTGGGTAGGACTTGTAAATATGGTGGGACGGTCATTCTGGAGATTACATTTTGGTGCCGAAGACTCCATCTTAGCAGAAGTCAGAGAGATTGTCCCACTGACCTTGAAGAAGTAAGCTGTCATGTTGTAGGCATTCTGAGGGCATCCCCTAGCTGCTGTGAGTGACCCCTGGACAGCTGGGAAGAAACAAGGACCTCAGTCCTACAACGCTGAGTTACTAAATTCTGCCACCAATCTGTATGAGCTTAGAAGAGGATGCTGAGCTCCAGATGAGAACCACTGCATGGCTCACATCTTGACTTCATCCTTATGAGACACTAAGCAGAAAATCCAGATTTGCCATATTGAGACTCTGAATACAGAAACTGAGATAACAAATAGGTGTTGTTTTAAGCTGCTAAATTTGTCGGAATTTGGTACAGAACAATAGAAAACTAGTACATACATTGTCTACTAGTCAATGCTGGACCCACATTTCAGGAGATAGGAATGTCAGATTTTATATGCTGCTCCATCAGCTATTGGCCCGGAGAGCTAGGTTCATTCAATTTTAAAGGGGAGCCAATAATATTTGTGTCTCCTACTTGACAGAATAGCTGTGAAGCTTATCTGACATGGTAGACATGCATGTTCTTTGTCAGATATAAAGTGCTATCCAAAGATAATATTCGAAAAGTTTAACAACTAGTTCAATGTGGGAGGCAACCAGTCGGAAAAGATGATGGTCATAAGCAATTTGTCACACTGGTACATGCGAGACACTGGTGCTTGAGGGACACTGGTGCATGTGGGAATGGGACTATTCCTTGTAGGGCAGATGAAAAAGTATTTTCAGGTTCAAAGGTCAAGTTGTGGGAGCCCAGGAAAGCATCAGGTAGGGGTAAGTCAAGTTCATAAAAGAGGTACCTCCCTTCAGTAACTCTCTTGTTCTGTATGTTTTATAGTTTTGCTTTCACATTATTTTCTTTACAGTCTCTCTTTTATTCTCAACAATCATCATGTCAGACATCACATTCCTTCTAAAATTTTTTTAAAAAGATACCACTTTTAGAGAATGAGCATTCCTTACCTTCTCCCCTCTTCTGAGAAACAATGGTGTCATTAGCTCTTTCCCTGAGTCTACTTGAGCAAAACAAAAAGGAAAGATTATCTAATGCTCAAATGTATACTATTGAATGAGAAATGAGAGATTGTTTCTTTTACAGTGTCATTCACATTTATTCAATTTGACTGTATAGATGCAAATTTTGACCTTCGAGTTCTACCTTTTTCCTATAGATATGTTGCTTTTTTCCTTGCAGGTATTTTGTCTTTTTTCCTAGACTCAAGCTTCCCAAAGTGTCTCAGTTGTTTTAATGGCCTAATTGTGCAGTGGCATATTTAAAAGTCATTATTTTTTCACCGTCTATTAAATGTAGCCCGGAACAGTTTAAAAAATTGGGTGAGGCGTTTTTGCAAAAGCATTTATGATGTGGGCTGCCAAGGAATGTGCAGCTGCAGGAGCTTCCTTCTCTAATCTCAGACTTTTACTTGAAAATATATTAAGAGTGGATACCTACCTGTGAAGGGGAACCAATTTGATCCCTCAAGAACTGCAGGCGTTAGAGAGAGATACAGTTTGTTTGAACATGCTGAATCTATTGATCCTGGGAAGTGTTAGCACTTACAAAGTGGCTCTTTTATATTGCAATGAACTGTCTTAATTTGGACTGCACCTGCTCTCTAGCTAATTTTTAACATCTTGGAAGAGTGTGTGCTAAGCAGTGGTGTATTGGTCAATGTTAAATGACAAGATGGGGAGGAGAGCGGGGGGCAGGGCACCTGATTTGTTATATCTGTGAATTTCCCTGGTGTGAATATTTCCACCATAGCTAATTTTAAGCTACCGAAGCAAAGTAACGAATGTAGAGTTAGGAAGAAATGTGCAGTGGCACACCATAATATAATGTTTTTACCATACTGATATAATAGACAATCTCAAGAGCAGAGATAATAGTAAAATTAAGTTAAATAATTAGGAAGTGATGATCTTTGAGTATTTGTTACTTTTTATAAATACATAACTTATTTAATTCTAAGTTTACGTCATTTAAATTTTAATAATGGCCTTCGTTAATTACTGGCTCCAGCATACCACCGAGTCTGAGCCAAAAGATTGACTGTGTGTAACTGGATGATAAAATTGGGGTTATTCTACTTCATTTTGGTGGAGGCATCAAAGTCCAAGAATAAGGCAATCGGTTCTAAGTACCCCAAATTAAAATATGAGATGCTAAACCACCTATGTAAGACTTACAAAGGCGGTGACCCGAAGTTGGCTCTGCCAGCACCGCCTTCTTCTAGTTGAGCTGGAAGAAGTGGGGAGAGAATTTCTCTGCAAAAAAATTGTTTGATTGTATTTTAACAAATAATAGGGACTTCAAGGGGACATCTCAGCAAACTTATAAGCACTCCGTGGGGGTTGGAAGCATAAGGACTGGTGTCTGACACCCACTAAGGACAGTAAGTATAAAAGCTTTGGCTGTGGCCACACTTGTCTGGTTGTAGAGCAAGGAGGGCTGAAGTGGGACAAGCTTCATTTCCAGTGATGGTGGGAAAAGGTGAGTGTTTCCTGGAGCTCAGATGTAGACCATGTAGAAATGAGCCAGCCTGGGGTTACCTTAGAAAGGATCTTACCCAGTAAGCTAAGTGACTACCTGGAGAGACGGTGTGATCCTAACAGAGGATTAGGTGTCCCAAAACCCTCTAAGGGGTCAATGTTAATCAGATAGATGACTATGTCAAGATGGTGGCAGTCAGAAGTCCCAGGCCAAAGATTACTGAGGAACCAGCTATAATAGGCCTGCCTAAGAGAATCAGCTTTAAGCATCTTCCCTCCCAGGGCCACCAATGCACCGTGTTGCAGCTCTTTCTTTTATCTTCTCTACTCCTTGATCCAACCCTACAAGGGTTGGAAGCAACAGCTATAGGGAAAAAGAGGGGAGAAGGTAAGCAAGAAAGGGGGATAAAAATAGCGATGCCCATACCCAATTAAAGCCTACACGGAAAGCTTGAAATTGGATAAAAATTATTATTACAGTGGACTAGACTATAGTCGTGTGATTACAGACTGGATCGTTTTAAATGCCAAAACGAAAGTGCTATTCATTCCTTATCCAGGAGCAATGGAAAAAGCTAGACAATATTTCATCTGGGAGAGAGGAGGGAAAGTATCCAGAAATGAAATTTGAAGAACAGGGGAAAAACAAAGCTAGAAGTTTGGTTTCCCCTTATAACCTATGAATGTGAAATAAGTTAGTTAATTAATTACTATATTTTTTGGAGATCTTCTGAATACATTAAGATCTTCAATATTCTAACCAACTGCTACTTAAAAGAATGATGAAATTAGGTCATATTCATCAGTGTGTGGTCTTTTAAGGACATATGACAGTGAAAACTTAGAATAACTTTGAGAATTAAATATCAAAGTACTCTGCAAAGAGCAGGGTGCTAAGCTAGTCATCCTCAATTCTAATTGGTAAAACTTAGTCCTAAAAAGAGAATAGAAAAAGAAAAGCTGACTTATAAAAGTTAGTGTGGATATAATTTTCCATAGGCTATGTAAACACTAACACAGTAATGACTTAAAAGTGAAAATAAAAATACACAAATATATTTTCAGTTACAGAACACCAACAAACTGATTCCTTCTGAATTGCCTAAGTTACTTTGTTTTGGATTCTACAGAATATACAGCCACAGAATTCCTGCTAAAAGGAATTTCAACTTTTACCTATTCAATTTCATGAATGTAAATGTAATTGTAGAGTGGAGGAGTTACTTGGGGGAATGGCCTGGGAGCAAGTATAAAAGCTCCCAGGTTCTATGAAATAGACTTCTGTCTGTTCCACTCACTAGTAGAAATTACATTTGCAACAATAACTAAACTCAGAAAATTCTGTTAGGTTACTGGGCAAAGAGGCCACACACACTCTATTCCCAGCAGAGGTATATTACTGAGCTAAAGCCGTTACTCAGACCATGTTGTCTAAAGAGCGACACAGGTTGGTAGTAACAATCAGGCAATGACAGAAGCAAAAAGAGGAAGGAGCAAACAATACTGTAAGGTCCCTGTCGATTTGTGAATATTGCACTCTTAGATCAGCATGCAAACTGAAATGACCATGGAGACTAGGGAGGTTGAAAAAAAAAAGAAGAAAAAGAAAAGCAGACAGTTATGAGAGAAGGCTACAGCACAAATGTTACAATAAATAACTATTGACAGGCGCTCTGCTTCAGCGTCAGGGACCTTAGCAAGGGCAGAGGAGTGTGATGTAAGCTGTAGTCGGCACTCGTTACCTGTGCCACATGAGCAAGTGGACTTGCAGCCAAAACATCCAAGACTTGTAATGCTCTGATATTTTAAATGTTAGCAACTAATTTTAGAAGTTGAGAACACTGTACTGACCAAATAATACATGGTGCTCTATGATCTGTGGTATGCGATCAAAAAATTATTTAGGTAATAATAATAATAGTAACAATTCAGTATAGTTCGGATTCTTTTATAGTGTTTAAGAATGGAATGAAGTGCTTCACACATATTAGTCTTTTTAATTTAAACTAATATAGTTGACTCTTGAGCAACAAGGGTTTGAACTGCGCAAGTTCACTTATACGGGATTGTTTTCAGTAAAAACCTGTACTGTTTTCTACCAGAGACTGGGAGTAGGTGGATGCAGAGAGCCCACTGTGTGCATTGATCTATGCCATTTGTGCGTCCACAGATCTTGATATTCACAGGGCTCCTAGAACCATTCTCCTGCACATGTAGAACAGCTTAAGTTTTGGGGGAGTCAAGTTATATGCAGAGTTTTGATTGCTGGGGTTCGCAGACCCTAACCCCCGTGTTGTTCAAAGGTCAGCTGTATACAGTGCCGCACTAACAACAAAGAGGATGAAATGTAAATTTCATGGCTTTCTGTTTTCGTGTTTCAAGAGCACAAATAGTCAGCAAGTAAATAATTCTAAATAACTGTCATCGATTCCTCTTAATTATATTCTTAACCATTTGAGAAGGCTCTTGAAATGGAGTACAGGTCAAACAGGGCCTCATCTTACTGATAAGACAAATATGGAGACCTCACGGACATTTATGGAAATACCTTGGAAATCAGGCCTTGTGACTAGCTGCTGGGGTCCTGTGCCTTTCGCTTCCTGCCAAACATTGCATTTGTGAGAAGTACCCAGGGATATGAGGAAGATACAATCTGTAGTTTCTGAGAATCTTTTCAATGCATTATTGCCATCTTGTTGTCTGAAGCACAATTTCTAATGAGCCAAGTTCACCCTTTTACAATGAGATCTATGAAGGCTACTCCATCGATAGGTCAAAATTCTTCCCTCCTATGCTGACTGAAATGTCCCATTAGGTCTTCTTTTCCTTAAATTTTTCCCATTTTAAACTCTTTTTGAATAATAACAACAAAAATAAATTATCTTTGAAAAGGATAACATATACCAAATGCTGAATATCCTATG
>NW_011888790.1:2009317-2012907 GCF_000151845.1 Pteropus vampyrus
CTGTCATCGATTCCTCTTAATTATATTCTTAACCATTTGAGAAGGCTCTTGAAATGGAGTACAGGTCAAACAGGGCCTCATCTTACTGATAAGACAAATATGGAGACCTCACGGACATTTATGGAAATACCTTGGAAATCAGGCCTTGTGACTAGCTGCTGGGGTCCTGTGCCTTTCGCTTCCTGCCAAACATTGCATTTGTGAGAAGTACCCAGGGATATGAGGAAGATACAATCTGTAGTTTCTGAGAATCTTTTCAATGCATTATTGCCATCTTGTTGTCTGAAGCACAATTTCTAATGAGCCAAGTTCACCCTTTTACAATGAGATCTATGAAGGCTACTCCATCGATAGGTCAAAATTCTTCCCTCCTATGCTGACTGAAATGTCCCATTAGGTCTTCTTTTCCTTAAATTTTTCCCATTTTAAACTCTTTTTGAATAATAACAACAAAAATAAATTATCTTTGAAAAGGATAACATATACCAAATGCTGAATATCCTATGGCCTCATTTTTCTCAATTCTCTGAGGTAGTCTATAAAACATTCACATAAAGCTACTTACCAGAGGCAAATTAGGTTGAGAAAAAAAAAGTTGAAGAGGTGAGGAGAAGAGGAGAAAAGGAAGAACAAAAGCCAGATGTATATATTTTACTACTTTCTGTAAGGTCAGCCTTAGCTTTCATATTTTAGAAACTGAGGTTATTATGGATCAAAAACATTAATAAGATGATTGTAAAACACATATACACGCTCATGCTCTAAATGAAAATAGTTTTTTTTTTATTAAAAGCTTTGTTTTCCAGCAATTTTAGAACTCTTTAATTGAATGTATTTTTTAAAGTACCTGTACAAATAGCATATATAAGCAAAATTCTATTGTAAAAGTGTTTGTAGATTTCCCAAATCGTTTAGTCATAATGTAATTGGGTTATAATGGCTACAATAAAATCAACACCAGAAGTATTTCTTTTTTTTCAGTTCAGTTCAATTTTTCAGTTTTTTTTCAGTTCAGTTTTTTTTTTCACTTGGAGATAAAATAGACTTGATAGTCAGTTCCTAGAGTGAACTAGCTGGGAAATATATTGATCTAAATAGGAAATATAGAGAGTTCAAAAGTTTTTTCCCTCCTTAATATCTGTCATTTCCTTAGAATTTAATATTGGTTTTGATTCACTATTTTGGGCATGGGGAGAAGGCAGTTTCAGAGACTTCAACTTGGCCTTTCCCTGGACCCTTTGATAGCTCTGACCCCACAGACCAATGCAGGAGTCATTCAGCCACCAAGTATTTCTATTTTAGTTGTACATTTGGGGACCAGGAAATGACCACTGGATGGGTTCACAGTCCCAGTGGACCCACTGGTGGCCAGACATGGGCCAGGACTCCATTTATTACCTGGCCCCATGCTAACAGGGAACTAAGACAATGCTTTGGGTCTCTGGGCATCCATGTCCCTTTTTCCTGGTAAAATGGCCATAGGTTTCTTTAGGGAAGGACAGGGGGAATTATTACTGTGCTCATTTGCTGTGGCATTGCAGCATCCTTCTTTTGGGGGACCTAGCCTCTCCTTCAGCACTGGCTCAGGTTCAGAAGCATTTTATTGGGTTGCCTGCCCTCGGTCTTCTGATCTTCCATCATTGATATCTTTTGATTTTATGGATTGAGTGGTACCCTCCCTGACTGCCCCTCTGTTTTGCCTTTAGTGACACTGTGTCCTATTAACAGTGTCATAATACCTGAGCATAGACTTCTCTGTCTTTATGACTTTGCCTCTTATTACAATAATTAGGTCTACCTGGGGCTCCTATCACCCTCGTTGCTGCTGGAGATGACTCCTCCTATCATCAGCCCTGTCCTATAGGAGACAGCCACCACTGAACTTCTTACAAATGATGGTATCCCTCTGACCAGCATATGCCTGTTGCTTGGCAAATGATGCTCCTTCCTCATTCCTGTAGAAGAACAAAGGCCTCTGGTGGTTTTGGGCCTTACATAGCATACTAACTTCAGCATGTCCATTTCCCTGAGTTTTTGAACTTCATCTTCCATTGTTTATCACAGCAATTCTGGCAAGTCTCATGTCTACTTCACTTAGTGTGCTCCACCGCTTTTTCTAAGAGGCATCTTCGATGTGTGTTTGTACTATCTCCCAGGGTCCTTGCCAGGGTGTTAAATCCTACACTGTGGATAAACTCTCCCTTAAGCAACCTTATCTTCCACTACCCTTCATCAAGCACTCTCAGAATCCAGACTGGTACACCTACTGCCCATTCGCCAGCTCTTTGGGGTCTGGTCCCTTTCCTCTCTCATCAGGCCCATTATGTCCTTGGCTGGGCTATTTTGTGACTAAATCCTAGCTATTGGCCTCTTAGCAAAGAAAGGGAAGTTCTAGCCTAGCCCTAAATGGGAATAGTGGGCTCCGTGTGTAGGCTCAATGGGTTCAGGGGAATATGGGAATTTATAATTCTCATCTCATTAATCCAGAAGTCTTATCTAAGTGCCAGGGTCACAAACTCCATTGCCTCCATGCCCGGCCTTGAACTTGGCATAAAGATCTGCATTCGTTTGGGAATTTAATCTTCTTTTGAGTTCTGCTACTATTATAATTAGTCCTGGTCTGGTCCTCAGCTTTCTTTGCCTTTCCTTCAGGAGGCGAGAGCCTCTTTATGCTACCAAGGAGGCTCTCTCTGATTTTCACTCTTGTCTTTTAAAGTTTGTTACTCTTGTTTTTTTGTTTTTTTTGGTTTTTTTTGATCATAATTGTTTTTTCCAGTATCAGTTGAGCTAAGGTACAGCCAACCAATTCCACCATCCTCAAAGTTACTCTTTCCCATACATTTCTCAAACTCCCACTGCACTGCACTACATGAAATTAGTTCTTTCCCTTCCACTAGTCACTGGTCTACATCCCTGTTCACCACTGGCAAAGGTGTTAACAATTGCACTTGTACCTTATACTAGAGGTCACAAGGGCACCACCTACCCCAGTGAGAGAATTCATATTGCCAGCCAAGAGCTCCAAAATTCTATCTCAAAATCTGCTTTCTCAGCCATTCCTGGTACTTACTGGTGCTGGCTGAGTTCTCCAGGAGGCCGACTCTGAGTGGAGGTTAGAGTTCAATAGGTTTATTATAGAGCCTCTTAGGATCACTACCAGCAGAAGAAGAGAGAGAAAGCAGTATTGGGCAGAGGGAGATGCCAATTGTCATTCAATCTCCACCAAGTCTGCAACCAACTCTATAGGAATCTCTAAAGCTAGAATAACTCTTCTATGTCGTCCTGAGTTGGAATGAGAAGTCGCCCTTCATACCCCAGAACTGATTAGTCACTGGATGCAGGCATACTTGGAAAGGGTCATGACCTTGGGCGAGGCATTTCTCTTCAGTGGAAGGACACAATCCCCACAGTGGGCTAATTTCTAAAAGTGCTCTGCTGGCAGCACTCCCAACAACTGGGAGAGTAAGTCTTTCATCCCTCAAGAGGGCTCTGCGTGGTGCATTGGTGTCCACCACACACCATATTCAAGGCTATCTTAGGTATTCCTGGCTCAATGAATCATTCTTTGCAAAGGTGAACATTAATATTAA
>NW_011888790.1:2012957-2017414 GCF_000151845.1 Pteropus vampyrus
ACAAGGGCACCACCTACCCCAGTGAGAGAATTCATATTGCCAGCCAAGAGCTCCAAAATTCTATCTCAAAATCTGCTTTCTCAGCCATTCCTGGTACTTACTGGTGCTGGCTGAGTTCTCCAGGAGGCCGACTCTGAGTGGAGGTTAGAGTTCAATAGGTTTATTATAGAGCCTCTTAGGATCACTACCAGCAGAAGAAGAGAGAGAAAGCAGTATTGGGCAGAGGGAGATGCCAATTGTGATTCAATCTCCACCAAGTCTGCAACCAACTCTATAGGAATCTCTAAAGCTAGAATAACTCTTCTATGTCGTCCTGAGTTGGAATGAGAAGTCGCCCTTCATACCCCAGAACTGATTAGTCACTGGATGCAGGCATACTTGGAAAGGGTCATGACCTTGGGCAAGGCATTTCTCTTCAGTGGAAGGACACAATCCCCACAGTGGGCTAATTTCTAAAAGTGCTCTGCTGGCAGCACTCCCAACAACTGGGAGAGTAAGTCTTTCATCCCTCAAGAGGGCTCTGCGTGGTGCATTGGTGTCCACCACACACCATATTCAAGGCTATCTTAGGTATTCCTGGCTCAATGAATCATTCTTTGCAAAGGTGAACATTAATATTAAGCACTTGCAGATATAAGCTAAATAACACCATGGTTCTGAATTTTAATTCCCTGGTAATTGCTATTAACTTTTCAGCTTCATCTTTTAGAACTCTCTGTCATATGTGGTGCTCTCTATTCACACTGGCATTCTCTAAGGCCACGATTCAGGGTCAGGGCTCTGTGCCTTTGGGGACACTCAGTCCTGAGGCTGAAAGTTCCCTTCTCCTTTCTCCATTTGGCTAACTCCTGGTGGCCCAGCTCAAATGTCACCTCCACTGTGACACTTTCCTCTAGTTCCGCAGACCAGAGCTATTTACAATCTTCTTTTTTTTCCTGCAAGTATCTGGTGGTATAGCACTTAGCATGTCATGTTCATAATGATAAGAGCTAAACTTGGGAACCAGACTCCCCTTTGATTTGAAACCTAGCTCTGACATTTAGTAGCTATGTAACCCTGAGCAAGGTATTTAGTATTTAACTCCTCCCTGTCTCAATTCTCTTGTATGTAAAAGAGGGATCTACCTTGTAGGATTATTGTGGGGATTAAATGAGTTAATATGTGCAAAGTGCTTAGAACCATGCACATAATTTATGCTCTGACTTTGCTATTACCTCATTGCAACTAATCTATGTTGTGCCTTGTTTCTTGGCTTATCAGGGGCAAGGACCCTTTCTTATTTGCCCCTAAAAGCACAGTGCCTGACACCGAAGATAGTGATTAATACTCATTGAATAATTTGACTATCTGGAGCCTAAAAGTCTGTTATCTAGCACCAGGATAATAATAAATTGCCATCACCAAAGCTAATAATACTATACATTGTAACCTTGAAGAAACGCATATATTTTTTCCTTGTGATGGCAGTGTTAAACCAGCGTATCCCAAAGTGTCTCCAGTGGAACACCAGTTCTGCAAAATAATCCACAAAAATTAGCTCAGTGGTTCAAGTAAGCATTGGAAATGGTACACGCACTTTTGAATTCATTTTAGAGTATTAAGTCCTCTGAGAAATTCTACAAAGGTGTATCATGGTTTTACAGAGCGTAAAGTCAGAGCATAAATTATGTGCATGGTTTAACTATATAGCCACAAATATTGCGATACATTTCTCTTCAAGAATTGGAGGTTATTTCCCCTCTGGTTGTATATAAGTTGAACTTAGTGACTGAATTCTAGTGACTAAATTATGGCAGAAATGACATAGTCTTAAGACAGTCAGAAAAGGTATTGAAGCCTCCTCCTTGCTCTCGCTCTTGGATAACTTGCTCTGGGAGAAGCCAGTTGCTATGTGTCAAAAAGAAGCCCAGGTGGCAAAGAACTAATGCCTCTCTCCAAAAGCCAGGTGAATGAGCCGTCTTAGAAGTGGACCCTCCAGCCCCAGTCAGCCCTTCAGTGACTGTAACCATAGACAGCATCTTGACTGCAACCCACGAGAGACTCTGAGCTAGAATCATCCAGCAAAGTTACAAAATTTGGAGGAAATTTGTTATGTAGCAATAGATAACTAATGCAGAATGAACATGTTTAACTATATATAGTCAAAAGTTTGACCCAGGACACGCATCCACATAAAACTCATTAACACTGTAGCCTACACTCTTGTTGGAATGTTAAAAATCAGTGTACAATTACACATTATCAAGTTTCTCTGAAGCTCTGTTTTAAATCTTTTAGAAATAAACAGCTTTTCTTTTTAAGTCGTTCTACAATTGATTCTTTAAAAAACGCTTTCTTATTATTATCTCTAGGTTTTCTAAAGATCAGATTTAACATCTTTGCTTTGCTAAAAT
Organism: Pteropus vampyrus; assembly: GCF_000151845.1. Lineage (NCBI taxonomy): Eukaryota > Metazoa > Chordata > Mammalia > Chiroptera > Pteropodidae > Pteropus > Pteropus vampyrus. Next base: position 2,015,351 of record NW_011888790.1, read on the forward strand.
GCTACTTTCTCCTTATAAAAATAGTTTATTTCACATTCATTAGCCAGAGATTCATCTGTGGCTTTAAATGTACTTTGCAGGTTTTATTATTGAAGTGCATTTTAATGTGCCTAATATAAATTATTTTTTATCAGATTGAAATAAAGCATTAAGTATTTTATCTAAAATAAAAAGAATTTGAGAATTTTTCGAAGTCATTCTTTCTCAAAAAAATCTTTCCAACTTAATGTTATTACTATGTCAGCTCTTTAGATGCGCACTTAAAAATAAATTAATACCTCTAAATAAGTAATCAAATCAATGGTGCAAGCTTTGTTTTAGTATATTCAGATCTATGCCTCATAAATATTCAAAGCACATGGAGGTTAATCAGTATTGTCCTTGGGTGGTTCACCAGAATTTTAGGTTATCCATAATAAGCTTGCTTTCAAGTTCAATGCAATTAGTATGTCATCTCTTTAATTATAGCTTTTTAGACATTTCAATTTTCTCTACTTAGTTTGCATGAAGAAAAGCCCTTTGAAGCTCAAATACTTAGCTACCTCCCTACTTTAAGGAAGTTTTGAGAGAGCACAAATTTTTCTTCGGCTAAGGAAAAGGAGACATTTTCTACCATTGCGTTAAGGGAAGAGCTGGAGAGAAAAGATGGATAGGGAGACTGGGCATCTTCCTCTGTGCCTGAACCATGTCTCCTCAACATGTCTCCCTCATTTTCTTTGAAGTGAATATCTAGACCACCAGATGCACTGATTTGCAACTGTAAGAGCCAAACATATTCAAAAGCCAAATAGTTTCATGGCTGTTTTACATTAACCTAATCTCTGATCTTCCCAAATAGTTTGAATAATTGAGAAGACCTAAATGACAGTTAAAGAGTATCATTTCTTTCTAGTTGGATAATTTTATCGAGTTACTTACTTCTCTTTAGTTTCACAAGCAAAAGACAAAAATCAGTTTAATATAACATATATTTCTATTATTCGTGGCTCTGGGCTTTAGAATTGTATGGATTCTAAGATAACATTGATAATAGTTAGCAATGAGTTAAGCACTTGTATTAGACCATTTACCTATATCATTTGTCTTTATGCTCAAGACAATCCTAGAAAATGAGATGTAGTTTTGGCTCTGTTTTACAGGAAGGAAACTGAGACTCAGAGAAGTAACTTGTATCAGAGCTTACAGCTGAAAATAGATTCGTCTTGATGTCAAAATCACAAAGAATATAGGAATCATTATTTTAACCTTATTATAATAATTTCTGTCCTTTTAAATTTAAAAAAAATCTGTTTATAGGATGTACTTTAAATGATAGAATTATTATATGTAACAACAGGCTCCAATATGAAGACAGAAGGTGCAGTTTGTGTAAAAGGTTGTATGTACTTTACTGTTATACCTTTAAGCACGTCAGATATATCAGTTTCATAATCAACTATGATAATTAGAGAAACAACAAATGCCCAAAAGGGAGCATTTTCTAGTGATTATATCATAGATACATAATAAAATCTTTATAAGCCAAGCAGAAAAACATTCTCAGAAGCATATTGTTCAGGTCAGTGATTTTAAAAGAATTCCATAGGATGAATAGATCCTCTGTCAGAATAAAAGTTATGGAGCAAATTCCATTATAATTCTCTTTTCTTAGTCACTTGGAACTTTCTCAAAAAGCCTCTTTCCAAGTGAAACTGTCCCTGGTGGCTGCCTCCCAAATGTAATTTTTTTTTAAGTTAAAGGAAAATTTGTTTCTCCATCCAAGAAGAAAATAGTTATTTAACCACTTTTTTTCAAAGGCTTTTAAGTATAAACACCTCAAAACTCAAATTTTTAAATATCTAAGATTTTTTGTAAAATTAGGTATTACTCAATTATTCTCTTTGTTATATCATATGAGAAATTACAAACAAAATTCATATAGATTTTACAAAGTTCAGTAGATTGGTTGCTATATTCAAATTTGGAGTAAAAGCTGGACTGGTTTTATAGTGCTACAGTTGGATTGAATTTGACTAAACATTTGACTGAAGTTTGATTCACAGTGGTTTATCTGTATAACCAGTC
>NW_011888790.1:2017464-2036647 GCF_000151845.1 Pteropus vampyrus
TACTTTCTCCTTATAAAAATAGTTTATTTCACATTCATTAGCCAGAGATTCATCTGTGGCTTTAAATGTACTTTGCAGGTTTTATTATTGAAGTGCATTTTAATGTGCCTAATATAAATTATTTTTTATCAGATTGAAATAAAGCATTAAGTATTTTATCTAAAATAAAAAGAATTTGAGAATTTTTCGAAGTCATTCTTTCTCAAAAAAATCTTTCCAACTTAATGTTATTACTATGTCAGCTCTTTAGATGCGCACTTAAAAATAAATTAATACCTCTAAATAAGTAATCAAATCAATGGTGCAAGCTTTGTTTTAGTATATTCAGATCTATGCCTCATAAATATTCAAAGCACATGGAGGTTAATCAGTATTGTCCTTGGGTGGTTCACCAGAATTTTAGGTTATCCATAATAAGCTTGCTTTCAAGTTCAATGCAATTAGTATGTCATCTCTTTAATTATAGCTTTTTAGACATTTCAATTTTCTCTACTTAGTTTGCATGAAGAAAAGCCCTTTGAAGCTCAAATACTTAGCTACCTCCCTACTTTAAGGAAGTTTTGAGAGAGCACAAATTTTTCTTCGGCTAAGGAAAAGGAGACATTTTCTACCATTGCGTTAAGGGAAGAGCTGGAGAGAAAAGATGGATAGGGAGACTGGGCATCTTCCTCTGTGCCTGAACCATGTCTCCTCAACATGTCTCCCTCATTTTCTTTGAAGTGAATATCTAGACCACCAGATGCACTGATTTGCAACTGTAAGAGCCAAACATATTCAAAAGCCAAATAGTTTCATGGCTGTTTTACATTAACCTAATCTCTGATCTTCCCAAATAGTTTGAATAATTGAGAAGACCTAAATGACAGTTAAAGAGTATCATTTCTTTCTAGTTGGATAATTTTATCGAGTTACTTACTTCTCTTTAGTTTCACAAGCAAAAGACAAAAATCAGTTTAATATAACATATATTTCTATTATTCGTGGCTCTGGGCTTTAGAATTGTATGGATTCTAAGATAACATTGATAATAGTTAGCAATGAGTTAAGCACTTGTATTAGACCATTTACCTATATCATTTGTCTTTATGCTCAAGACAATCCTAGAAAATGAGATGTAGTTTTGGCTCTGTTTTACAGGAAGGAAACTGAGACTCAGAGAAGTAACTTGTATCAGAGCTTACAGCTGAAAATAGATTCGTCTTGATGTCAAAATCACAAAGAATATAGGAATCATTATTTTAACCTTATTATAATAATTTCTGTCCTTTTAAATTTAAAAAAAATCTGTTTATAGGATGTACTTTAAATGATAGAATTATTATATGTAACAACAGGCTCCAATATGAAGACAGAAGGTGCAGTTTGTGTAAAAGGTTGTATGTACTTTACTGTTATACCTTTAAGCACGTCAGATATATCAGTTTCATAATCAACTATGATAATTAGAGAAACAACAAATGCCCAAAAGGGAGCATTTTCTAGTGATTATATCATAGATACATAATAAAATCTTTATAAGCCAAGCAGAAAAACATTCTCAGAAGCATATTGTTCAGGTCAGTGATTTTAAAAGAATTCCATAGGATGAATAGATCCTCTGTCAGAATAAAAGTTATGGAGCAAATTCCATTATAATTCTCTTTTCTTAGTCACTTGGAACTTTCTCAAAAAGCCTCTTTCCAAGTGAAACTGTCCCTGGTGGCTGCCTCCCAAATGTAATTTTTTTTTAAGTTAAAGGAAAATTTGTTTCTCCATCCAAGAAGAAAATAGTTATTTAACCACTTTTTTTCAAAGGCTTTTAAGTATAAACACCTCAAAACTCAAATTTTTAAATATCTAAGATTTTTTGTAAAATTAGGTATTACTCAATTATTCTCTTTGTTATATCATATGAGAAATTACAAACAAAATTCATATAGATTTTACAAAGTTCAGTAGATTGGTTGCTATATTCAAATTTGGAGTAAAAGCTGGACTGGTTTTATAGTGCTACAGTTGGATTGAATTTGACTAAACATTTGACTGAAGTTTGATTCACAGTGGTTTATCTGTATAACCAGTCGTGGAGTCAAGATAAAGCATCACAGCCTCCTCTGTTCTAATGCCATGAAGGCCTGTAGCAAAGCTGGCAAAGCTAACCCTTTAGTATTTGCCTCTATGCCTTTACTGATTTGCCTCTATTGAGGAAGATCTTCCTTAAAGTGAACTCGGCAGTTGCCTAGGATCTCAGGTGCCAAGTCTCCTTTGGCTTAAAATTCACCGACTAAACATCTCCATCCCACCTACCTAACCTGAGAATGCAGAACACTAGACCTTTCCACGTGGATTAATTCCCAGTTGTTCACACAAGTATCACTTTGTAAGGTTAGTACACACATGTAGTTAATTATTTCAAAGAGCATTTCACCTGCAAAATCTGTTGACTGGACATTGTCAGATATTATTCAGAACAAAGAAAAACAACTTTGTAGCATGTAAAATATAAGAAATGTAAGTCAGCCAGCAAATTCATAAGCAATCAAAACTCAGCAATGTTCTGATCACCACGTTGTTTGTTTATGCCTGCTACTAGAACTTTAAAGCTAAACCATGCTAGTCATTGTTGTGGCACTTTGTAAGCAATGAAGATCAAATGTGATAGTACATTGCATGTTGTTTTAGATAAATTGATTTGGCTGCAAGTTACAAAAAAAATGGATTCAATGAGGTGGAAACATTTTTCCTATGTTTAAAAAGTCTGAAGACAATTGATCTTGGTTGGGATGGCATTCCCTTGTGGCAGGGACCACTTCCTTCCAGGTGGTTGCCTTGATGTGTGAAGCCTCCATCACTTCATGTTCAAAAATGGCTGCCAAAGCTTCAAACATTATGATTCCATTTTGTTGATGGGAAGAAAACACAAAGAAGAGGCATGCATTGGCTTCTTACTTCCACTTACATCCCACGGGCTAGAACTTACTCACATGGCCTCACCTGGCTGTAAGAGAAGCTAAGAAATGTACACTTTATTCCAGAAAGCCATGTGTCCAGCAAGATTCAGCACTTCTTTTTCTGAAGAAGACGGGAAGAATGAATATTTGAGGTAAAACTGTGGTTAATGAATAAAATAGAGTAGTAAAGCTACAGCAATTACAAAAAAATTAAGGAAGAGTAGAAAAGAACCTGGTAAAGACTGAGATATTTGAATTGAATTAAGCAAGAACATGAAAATCTATGATTGTGGACTATTTCCTTTTATGTGTTACTTTCAGAAGTTCTTCCTGAGACCTTGGAGGTTAAACATCTTGAAAGTAAAGATCTAGCTTAAAGATCTCCATGTTTCAAAGCAAAGTAGATATTTGGCAATTAATGAGAAATTCAGATTGCACAGTTAGCAATCTAAAAGTTGAGAAAATTCCACACTGAATCAAGAATTGTCCTGGTTGCCAATCTATGGTATGTTTATGCTTAAATATTTATGATCTCTCAGAAAGATCTTATTCCTAAGAAAATATGTGTAACGTCATCCTTGCTATTTAGTACTTGGCTTTGGTGTACATTGCTCAAATATTTTTAACAACCTAAAATTCTTATTTTTCCCCTACATTTTTCTACTTAAACAAGAGAGCAAATGACTTTGTTCAATTAAATATAAAAAAATTGAGTATATAATATTTAAGTATTGAGTATAATATTTAATATTGAGTATATAATATTTAAGAACACAAGTGATTTCCTTAGGAAATATGTAATGAGTTATTTGAACCATCTTTAGATGGCCACAATTAAGAGTTCAGATTCCGCCATTTACTAAAGATGTGATGTTGGACAATCTACCTTCTCTGAGTTTCAGGGTTGTTTGTTTGAAATCTATCTGCAAGATATCTATTTCAAAGGACTTCCATGAGGATTAATGAGCTTATGTATGTATACTTGGATGCAGACATCAAGAAGTCAATAAAATTCAAGGCTATATTACAGATCAATGCCGACTGTTTCAATCTAACTGCTCATAATTTTATGCTCATTCTCTGCTTTTTATATCAAAAATTTCAAAGAAGTCTATTGATTTAGAGTTTTCAAACTAGGCTTATCTTTTTAGTTTTTAAAAAATATTTTTGAAATATCGTATATAATTACATATAAGAACATATTAATATGCTTTAGTGACAAAGTAAAGAGATAAAGATTAGAGATATATGATTATTCTGAGTAAGATCTATAATCAGAGAACCACTAAAATATAAGAGGTCAAAATCAACTTTAGTTTTTCTTATAAAATTCATTTAATTTTTTAGAATTACATGTTTATAATTTTCTCTTCGCTGACAAGAATGTTTCCTTCAAAGATATTTTAGCAGTTAGTGCATTGAAATATATCTATTTCTACATCTATATTTACATCTATGTATTTAAAAAGTTTTTCCACTGGCATGGAAATTATGTCTTTTAATAACTTCTCAGTGATTTAAGACCTACAAAAGAGCCTCATTCAAGATATAATGAACACATAAAAAAGATTGCTTTATCTTCCTATGCTTAAGTTCCTATGCCTAAGTCATGCTGCATTTGCAATAATGGAACAATATATTATCTTGAACTGTGGAAGCACTTTTTTTCACTGCACTAACTAAAATTTTAGAGAATGAATATATCACAGTGAAAAACTGGAAAATGTGAAACATTGTATCTTTTTTTGCATTTCATATAAACATCAATATTGCTATTTCCAAGGAAAATATGGAAGAATATTAATCCCAATAAAAAAATAAGTATTTTTAATGAGCCAAACATGACATATTTGTCTTATGGTTTTATTAAATAGGGCCTTTGAGCCCTATTTCACAATTTTTTACATAGGCAACACCTCCTCTGTTTTCCTGGGAGCATGTTAAGTATGATGAGCATATTTCAATTTGGGTTTATATTTTATAAGTATTTTTGCAGGTGTTAATACCTAGATACATAAATCCACTCAAGAGTCATATTATAAGAGGGTCCCATTCTGAGCTTCTGATGGTGCATATATGTAACTCCAAATGTTTACATAGCCAGTAGTTCAACTGACAAGTTTTTCTTGTTGAGGTCATGTCACTAAAATGCCAAACTACTGTATATTCTTGTCATAAGCTGTCAGTTTATCCAGTTCAAAAATCTTGCTACTGCCTCTTCTTTGAAGTCACATTTGCATGGGAATGAACATTACTGCATCAATCTTAACCATTTTCTGGAGAATGGTTGCAGGTTGAAATGTCCTTAAAGATAAGTGCAAAGTTAAAGTCAGCTCTTGATGATCCCCACTGTTGAAGGGACCCAGAGGAATAGGCCCTCCCCAATGGCAGAAGGTAGGAAAGTCACTTTAGTGGCATGCATCATTTTAGTAATATTTGATTATGGATTCTAAGAATTAAATTCTAAGTTAAGGTCCAATTAGTACTACTTGCCCAAGGGACTTGAAGTACTTATCCAATGTCTCCATCTTTCAGACTGATGACAAGATGTACTCACTGAATCATCTTCCTTAAGTATTTGCTTTTCAAAGACTTCTCTACATACAAAGTCAATAGCTGAAATGTCAAAAAATATATAGGGATGTAAATGTATTACTCAAAAGTATCAAAATGCATTCCATTGATAAAGGGTATAGAAATGTTAACAAAAGAGAGGAGCCTGCAAAAACAAGATTTGTCAGCAATCGTCAGATTGCTGGTTGGTCTGCTTACAGAAAAGGCTAACCTATTAGAGCCACTGGCTTATCCTTTTCTCCACTCTGGTGCGGGGATATAGCACAATCATAATATTAGAAGCATAAAGAAGTTATGGTCTATCAAAGGCTCTCTGGTGATTAAATGAAACCTACCATTTGATTTTAGTTTAAGATTAAAACGGTGAAACTGACAGATTCATTTTTTTTCAAACTGACCATTTGACTTTTATGTATTAAAACTGTTAAATTGATGTAATTAATAATACTCTTGACTATCTCTGAATTGTGTCTCCTGAGAGATCAAGCCTTAGCTAATAGAGCATGGTTCTTAACCCCAAGATAATCTTTAGCGAAGCCATCCACGTGGTTTTTCTCCTTGCAGTCATTTTAAATTTTTTTAGTAAAACATTTGGAAGCAACTTAGCCTCATTGTTTTCCTCTATTGGGTTTCTGAAATGATTGTAAACATGGTGTTAGTGTTTAAGGAGATAACTCTTTACAAAGTTCAAAGAAATCATTCTAGATAAAATGACTGTAGACGAAAAGAATTTGTTTTCTCTTCTGTTTAGTGAAAAATCTCAGATTACTCTTGGAGCTCAAAGTTTCTTTCCCACTCGTTTAAATGTGGATTTGCTTTTGTAGTAGCTTTTTAGATTTTAATCTTTGATATTTCTGTTTTAAGGTAACAGTGTGTAATGGGTGGAATTATGTCCCCTAAAAAGATATGTCCACGTTTTAACCTCTGGTACCTGTAAATGTGACTTGAGCTAGAAATAGGGTCATTGCCCAGATAATTAAATTAAGGATCTGAGGATGAGATCAAGCTGGATTTAGTGTTGGCCCTAATTACAATGCTGTCTTTTTTTTTTTATTAAAATTTTTTTCAGTTACACTTGACATTCAATGTTATGTTAGTTTTATGTGTACAGCATAGTGTTGAGACATTTATATAACTTACGAGGTGATTCTACTGATAAGTTTAGTACCCACCTGCCACTATACATAGTTATTATAATATCATTAACTATACTCCCTAAGCTGTACTTTACATCCCTATGAATGTTCTGTAACTGCCAATTTGTACTTTTTAATCCTTTCACCTTTGTATCCATCCTCTATAAGCCCCCTCTCATGTGGCAACCATCAGTTTGTTCTCTGTATCTATGGGTCTGTTTCTGTTTTGTTTATTTTGTTTTTTAGATTCCACATATAAGGGAAATCATATGGTATTTTTCTTTCTCTGTCTGAGTTATTTCACTTAGCTTAATACCCTCTAGGTCTATCCATGTTGTTGTAAATGGTAAGATTTCATTCTTGTTTAGGCCAAGTAATATTCCATTGTATATATATGCCACATCTTCTTTATCCAGTCATCTATTGATGTACACTTACGTTACTTCCATATCTTGGCTATTGTAAATAATGTTGCAATGAACATAGGAATGCATATATCTTTTCAAATGAGTGTTTTAGATTTCTTCTCTTCAGATAAATACCCAGAAGTGGCATTGCTGGGTTATATGATAGTTGCTTAAAAACTTAAAAATAAAACTACCATATGACTCTTATCTTTATAAAAGAAAATCGAGAGATATTTGAGACACAGACACACAGAGAGAAAGGCCATGTGGAGACAGAGGCAAAGATTGTAATGATGAGTCTATAAAGCGAAGACCACCAAAGATTTCCAGCAATCACCAGAAGCTAGAGAGGCAAAGAACAGATTGTCTTTAGAGTTTCCAAAAGAAACCAACCAAGCTGACATCTTGATTTCAGACTTCTGGCTTCCAGAACTGCGAGATAACAATTTTCTGTTGTTTTAAGTCACCTAGATTGTGGTCATTTGTTATGGCAGCCCTAAGAAACAAATACACTTCGTAAGTCTCCCGTGTGGCTCCTGGTACAGTTCTTCTGTCCTAGATGCTGTCAGAATATGTTATAATTACAGCCACAGAAGGCAGAACAACTGATGCTTTACCACCAGGTGCTTTAGTCATGGAAATGGGTACCCATACAACTATTTGTTGTCATCGGTTAGTGGAAACATGTAGCCAGGATAAAAGTCTATGGTTTGCTTGCAAATATCAGTGTCCTGGATAAACAGCATGATTTCTCCTAAACCTTCAAACTATAGATCTCCTTGACTAGGAATGCCAGCACCAACTGCCTACACTTACATACGTGACTTAAGACAAAACCATGTTTTCTGTAACAATGTAAGTCAGATGAAAACATCTACCATTCCTGAAGGCAGCAGGTTGTTTCCTGAGCATAATGCAATTCATCTTTTAATTTCTCTTAACTAGTGTAATATGAAATACTTATTGCCCTTCGAAAAGGAGAATAAAGGATAAAAAGAAGGAGGGAGAGGAAGGAAGTAAGAAAAAAGGGAGGGAAGGGAGGGCGGGAGGGAAGGAAGAAAGTACAGGATACTGGAAGAAAGAGAAGGAAATCAACAGGAGGGAAGAAGGGAAGAAGGATGAGCCCTGTTGATATATGGGGTGTTGGAATATACCACATTAAGTATAAACTCAGTTACTCTCTTGGCAATGCTCGTGAAGAAAAATATTTGAGCATGTTGTTAAATCAAATCTTGCCCCTCTTCTTAGTTGACTACAGAAAGGTAAACGAAAAGACACAGTTGAGCAATGCAAAATAGGGGACTTTCAAGGGGAGCACTGGGGAGGGAGGGCCAGTCATCACAGACCCAGCCCTAGGTAACAAGGCAGGTGGGCCACTTTCATCAGCACGTTGGGCTGAGATTTTGTGTCATCACAAAGCGTTTCAATGTGCTGTTGAAATTCATGCAGCCTATACTTCTCATTGTATAGAATAAGTGAGCCAGTGCCAGCTACAACACTGAAAGCTTCTGGCTAATCAGAAATTTTCTTTGTAGTGGTATTTACATTAACATATTTTTCTTTTATTTTTGGATGAGGCCTTTAGTAAAACAGAAGAACTTCCTCTGCCTTTTTCCTCTTCTCTCTCCACGCCACATCGTAGCCCCCCTCCCTCCTTCTAATCTCATGAGGGAGGGAGGGGAAACCACAGGAAAGGATATCTGGCTTTATGCCACTTTGTCCTGCAATTGAACAGTCAGCAGATGAGTAGAATGATGGTATTTAAGAACAAACAAAAGGAGAATATAAATCCTTTAGGCAGCAGATATGTGTAATTTACTCTAGTTTTCTGTTTCAACTTTTGAAAGAATGCAAGATCTTAGGCAATAGTGAATCAGAAATAGGCCAGTTACAGCACTAAATCTCCCTTGATTAGGGTCATAACAAAAACACAATTTATAAAAATATGGTGCACCTTGATAGGATTAAAAGAATGGTGGAACCAATTTGCCATCAATTTCACCCAGGAGTGGTGAAAACTCTGCTCCTTGTAGAGCCATCTTAAGCTTTCTCAACAAATTTTTCAAAATTTCTGGGTTCCATAGAATGACTATATTTGCAGCAATTGACCTGAGCTTCAGGCTTCCTTTCTTCCGTCTCCATTGGCCTCAGTATGTATGCAAAAATGTTGTTTACTGGAGCACCGATGTTGATGAAAACTATAAGGAAAATTAAATATTATCACTATAGTGCCTCTAGTTTGTAACCATTTGACAATTCTGACAAATTTAAATCTCTAAAACCGAGATTTGATTCTTTGAGTCCCTGTAAATAACCTTCCACTTTTGTCAACTATGAAATGCTTAGACTGACTTTCAAGACCCTCCATGGTCGAGCCCAATGTCCAGCTCTCTGCCCTTACCTTTCAGTGCTCCCTTTCAAACACATATGCACCATACTTGACCACTTCTCTCTTTGTTTGACCTGTACTTCTCTCTCCCTGTCCCACATTTAGTATCTTTACATTATTTTTTAGTTATTTGTATAGTGGGTCTTGCTCCTAATCAACTGTAGGCTCTCTAGGGGAAGGGACTTAACTCACTTGTTCATTTCTCTCACTCTTATCATCACCTAGCACAGTGCTTTGCACATAGCAGACAATTTACAGTTATTTGTTTACTGCACAGATGGGCAAATAAATGACGAGTAGATTAAAAGTCAGAAGGCAAACATTAAAATAAATTTGAATCACATGTAATTAGTGTTTGAAGAGAAAAATACTGTCCTCTGAACCATTCTTTATCTTTGCTTTGTATTAAAATTTAAACTAGAATGTTCTCACTTTAAATGTCTATGGATGTTACATGTTCTAAGGAAAGTCAATTAGTAATCGAGACTGTATTATATTCATAAAATAATATTTTATCATATTAATGGGATTTTTATGCTGTCTCCTGGTAATGAGAGTTTAGAGAAATGAACATTTTAAGGCTAAGTAAGACAGCACCACAAAAGAATTTCTACCCTGAGGTTGCCTATACCATAAAGCCATCCAAACACCTCAATTGAATTTTTCCTTGTATTACATGACTACTCATCTAAACATGAGAGGAATACTTACACATTATAAATAGCTGATGGAAAGATTCATCTGAAAATGAAAATATTTTAAAAAGTGCAAAATAGTGTATAGAACTCTCAGTAAATGATTAAATCAAAAGGAGGATCGATCTGCGTTTCTACTGACTATATATTCAGGGAGTACGGGAGCGACTGGATGCTTTCACAAATAGTGTAGTAAGACATAATTTTAACTTTTGATTATTATTTGTTTATTAACAACAAAGGCTTTGGAATATCCTGACTCTAAGTACTGAGAAGGAAGAGAGGTGAATTAGTCTGAGAACAAGACAAAAAGAGATCTAGCTTAAAAGTCATGAAAGCATTATTGTCGCCTTCCAGGGCTTCTCTCCCTGATTCTAAACTCTGCATTCCCATGCCATGTTAAGCTTTAGGAAGAGAGAGAAGCTAAAAACAATGAAATGATGGAGGAGAAGATAGAAAAATGGGAAGAAAGTGGGGTAAGGAAGTAGTCAGGGTGCTCAGGAGTGGTTAAAACACAAAGAAATGAGGACTGGAATAAAAGCTACTGTGAGCACCAGAGGCAAACAAGACAAACTGAAAATGTGCTTCATGTATGATGTGCTTTACCTACTACTTCTGTTACCATAATCTAGTGGATGCTATGTATAGGCACGGTTTTAAGCATTTCACCTATATTAAACATTTAACCTCATGACAAACCTACAGGGTGACAGAAAGCCTGAACTACACCGTCTTAAACAAAACAAGAGATATGTTGGGTCATACAAATGAATAGTCCTTCAAACAAAGCTTTATCCAAGGCACAGAAAATGTGTCCCTCTCTACATTTTTTCGCTCTATTGCCACAGTATTGACCCCAGACCTTAGCAGGCCACCCGCTCCAAGTTTCCAAATGGCTGCCTACAGTTATGAGCTAGGTACCTATTTCTTGTTCAGTTTGGGAGCAGGGGTGGGGGAAGAATACAGATTAAACAAAAGTCTCAGAATTTGTTGCCCAGATTTGGTCTTGTGATCATCCCATGAACCAATCCCAGTGCTGAGGAATGTGGGTTTGCTGATTGTTTTAAGCCAATTGTGGGTTAATCCTGAAGCTGAGTAAACCCAGTTCTATCCAAAATAGACTGATAAGAAATTTAAGAAACCGTTAGAAAGGGGGCAGGAAGAGGATATTTATAACAGTAGATTCTAAACACAATGAAAATGGACATAAAAGTAAATAATGGCTATGAAAAAAGAAAGATTCAGAATCTAAGATATTTTTATAGTTCACTCTGTTAAAAGTATATTTGTATTTTCATATATGTTTATATACGTGTGCTTGTATCTATACTGAATTGCAAGCAAGGGAAACCAACCTAGGCTAATTTATGGAGAAAGGTTTTTTGTTTGTGTGTTTGTCTGTTTAAAGTTTTGACTGGTTCAGAATCTCCAGGTAGTTGACTGTCCTAGATTGCTCGAAATGGACCCTGGAAAGATGAGTGCTAGTGCTTTACTAATGATGCCAGGAGAAACTGGTAAGGGAATGGGGGAAGCAGGGCAGGGAAGAAGAGAAAGCCCAGTAAGAGTGCAGTCTCAAGCCAAATTTCCAAAGGTAATTCTATAACAGAAGATAAGCCTCAGTGCTGCCCTAGCCCAAGGCCCGGAGTCTGGGCTTTCCCACTCTGCACCTCTAAGTCACTGGTTAGGGGCTGCTTTCAAAAGGCAAATTCCCAGGACTTCCGGCTTTCCATGTATTCTGGCAAAAGCTAGCTCTAGGAGCCAATAAACAGCTCTTGAGGAAAAAATGTACAGTAGTCTCACCTTATTCAAGGTTTTACTTTCTGAAGTCCAAAAATATTAAGTGGAAAATTTCAGAAATAAACAATTCACAAGTTTTAAATAGAGCACTGTTCTAAGTAGCCTGATGAAATCTCGAGCCATACCCTCCGTCCTTCTCAAGACGCGCATCACCACTTTGTCCAGAGTATCCACGCTGTATACACTCCCCATCCCTGCTTCAGTAGCCATCTTGGTTATCAGATTGACTGTCACCATATCGCAGTGCTTGTGTTCAAGTAACCCTATTTTACTTAATAATACCACAACCATGTAACTTTTATTACAGTATATTATTTTAATTGTTCTATTTTTATCATTAATTATTGTTGTTAATCTCTTACTGTGCTGAATCACTGTGATAAATGAAACTTTATCATAGGGATGTATGTATAGGAAAGAACATAGTATATGTAGAGTTCGGTAGTATTTCAGGTCAGGCATCAACCAGGGATCTTGGAACTTATCCCCTGAGGATCAGGGGGAACTACTGGCTTTGGAAGTGAAAGCACCTTGAGATGCTGGGGAAGAGAGGCACGCAAAACAGTAAGGAGGGATCCAGTGAAAGCTGGGCAATGCACAAACACAATGTACTACTTGGGGAGAACCAGTTTTGAACTATGTAGCCAGTAACGATGGTCCAGACCACACTATGCAGCTTAGCTGGGAAATCTTGGGTGCTGCTGGTACCCTGCCAGTACCACAAACCCACCACTGCTTCCAGTTGTCAAGTGCAGCCATTGTCCCTACCCTCACCATCATAGAATCCTAGTGTTGTCTGCTCTTTGATCCTCTGTCTTCTAAAGGTTTGGGTGCTAAGCGATAGAGGCTAGAATGTGCGTGTTTATACCTCTGCTGCGACAAGGTCCAAAAAAAAGGAATATCTGGCATTTTTAGCTCCTATATTAAGAGGCAAGATGTTCCATTAAATAGTAAGTGGGAATTCCAAAAACGCGGGAAGAGGATGCTGATCTAGTGTGGTCAAAAAAAAAAAAAAAAAAAAAAAAAAGAGGTGTTCACTACAAATAGACTTGCAGATGCATAAGGTCATTTAGAATTAACAAAAAATTGTTAACAGAAATTACCGCTGGAAAATGGAATTAGAGCTAGAGTTCAGGGAGTGGGGGCAAGGAGAGTCTTCTCATTTTATCTCTTTCTATCTTTTTTTTTTTTTTTAACTAAACAAAACTGCTTTTGGGAGGCCAGAATGTTGTAATTGAATTATGTACCTTCTTTCAAATTTATTTGTTTGTTTGTTTGTTTGTTTTTCATTTGTTTATCAAAGATTTATTGAACTTATTCAAGGACCAAGGGATACAAAGGTAGAAGACGCAACTTGTACTCTCAAAAAGGAAATGAATGGTTGTGACAAGAAGTGGGAATAAGATGTCTTTTAATGTTTTGGGGTTTTATTTTCTTAAATATTGGCCAAACTTTAGCTTCAAATAATGAGTGCCTCAACTATGCAGCTTTAACTAACTTAACTATTTTGTTTCCCATAAATTGGATTTGGGAACTATAAGTTGTATATCTTCAAGATGATTTCCAAGCTAAATAACATTGGTGTTTGAAAGGAGTTGCTATGCAGTATTTTATGCTCTTGAACTTCATGTTCAAAAGATTTCACTAGAATTAGGTAACGTTCCTTTATATTTTGTGTTGGATTGCAAAGGACTTATTGCTATCCAGATGTATTCTTTTAGCTGATGGTAATATAAGCATTATACAAGTTTATATTTCTAAGATTGAAATTCAGTGCAGAGTCATAGGTAATAAGGATGTATAAAATCTAGCATCTGAATTATTCTGTCTTCCTGATATCTAGTTTTGATTTATGGAACGCTTATGATATGGTCAAGCCAAATGGTAGCTTGAAGGAGGAGACTTTATTTGACCACCCCCTCCCACCCCCCCACCGCCATCATTCTTAGCTCCCCAAAGCCACCTTAGGCAGACAGCTTGCTATATGAATCCAGCCCCTTCTTGCAACCAGCTCACCTCCCCTAAGGCCCTCCTCTCTAGAAACTCTGGAGCCCTCACTGCTTTCAAAAGTCATCCTGAGATCAGGATGAGAGTAGCTAAAACTCTTTGATTTCGAATTAATTTGTTATATTAACCCTGTTTGAAAATCTATCCTTACTTTCTGAAATAGAACATGTCAGCTTGGTTGATTAAAGCGATGGTTTCCTGTATTCTGGAACCCTGGGACTCCACGAAGGTGCCTTGGGGCACTGAAGGCAGAGGTTGAGAATGAGGATGAGAGGTTAGAGCTTCCAGGCTCTGCTTTCCTGCCCCAGATCAATGCATTTCCTTTCTTAACTTTCTATATATTGGGCTTTTGTGTAAAGATTAATTTGGAAAAAGATTTTTACTGATAAAAAATGTGACTTTATATTTAAGGTATGCATTCTCAACTCAGAAATGTAACTTTAGGAAAGCATCCTGAAGAAATACGTGTACACATGCTCAAAGATGTATATGTCAAGACCTCCCTTATCATTGTTTTGTAATAACAGGAAATTGGGAAAAATTTAGTATTCTTCGATAGGGGTCTAGATAATCTGGACATTTTATATAAGTGGAATCATACATTATGTGATCTTTCCAGTCTGACTTCTTTCACTTAACATAATGTTTTTAAGTCATCTATGTTATAGTATGTGTCAGGACGTCATCCCTTTTTATTGCTGAGTAATATTCCATTTATGAATATACTACATTTTGTTTATCCATTCATCAGTTGATAGACATTTGTGCTCTTTCCACTTTTCCGATATCGTGAATAATGCTGCTATTCGTATTCATGCATAAGTATTTTTATTTATCTTGGTAATACATCTAGGAAGGAAATTGCAGGGTCATATGGTAATTCTACCTTTAACATTTTGAGGAATTACTAGACTCTTTTCCAAAAAGGCTGTCCCATTTTACATTCCCACCTTCAATGTATGAGTGTTCCAATTTCTCCATACCCTTGCCAAAACTAGTGTTATCTGTCTTTTTTATCATAATCATCCTAGTGGGAGTGAAATAGTTTCGATATTTTCTTGTGTCTTTGAGAATGAACATCTATATTAATTAAGCTTCTGCTATAGTAGCATTGCATAATAAAAACAACCTCAAACTTCAGTGGCTTCAGATGCAAACTTTCATAAGCATCTATTTCTCCCTCATGGGTTTGCACATTGATTGTGGCCCTATTGGGCTTAGCTGGGCATTAGTTCTGGTCTATTTCATGGGTCTACCCTAGGACCGTCGCCTAAAATCGGCACGTGCAACTTCTGCTCTCAAACCATTGTCCCAAGTATTCATGTTGTCAACCCAACTTCATTGGAGCCATTAAGTAAACTTGGCTTGCAGGGAAAAAGAACATGAGTGTATAATGTTAAGTATGGCAGTAAAGAGTTAGAAACAGTAATACAATCTATCCTCCTACTCAGTTCTCTACCTCTAATTCTATCCTCTCCTGTTTTCCAACACAGCTTAGCTATTATGTGTTATATGTTGCTGTCACTCCAAATTCAGTAGGTCTCAAATCTCAGAAACCTTGTTCATTTTCTAAATAACTCCTCTTCCCAACTTCTCCAACTAGAGAGCAACACCCAAATTTGTAATTACTAGAAGCTCAAATAACTAAGAATTAGAGTACTCATTTCTCATCAAGCTTTCTTCTATTTTATGTCAAATGCTATGAGCTTCTATCCAATATTTCTTTTTTTCTTTTCTTAAAACTCACACACACATACAATAACAACAACAATGAAAAACAAAAACAAAAACAACAGCAAAAGCTAATTTTATTCAGAGTAACAATGTGCTTTTGTCTAGTCTCCTCATTTACAGCTGAGGTTGACCCTGTGGTGAAAATCTGCTATGGATTTTAGGAAAAGTTTGGTCATTTTGTCATTTTCTTTTTATTATTGTTGTCTAGGATATGGATATGAGATAAGAGGTGAAATGGCCATATTTTAACCACAAGATGACCATACAGATGAAAGCCACATGCTAAGAATTGGAGTACAGAATGGAAGAAAAATGGAACAGCAATAACATCCTGGAGTTATCCCCCACTGGCCTGCCCACTTCTGGGATTTTTGTTAAGTCACACTATTGTTGATAAAGCATCAGTGTCTCTGCATTAACTTACAAATAATTTAGAAACATTTTAACATGGTAATTACGATGTTCTCAAATCTTCCCTAAATTTCTAATCTTTTATTTCACGATTATTCTTCGTTCTCTCAACCAACCACCGTCGACCTGAGATATATTCTTTGTACTCTGTCTTGTTCAGCTGGTGGCCTACATCACCCAGCATCCCTTGCTTGTTGGCTTTTTATTGAGTTTGGCCAATGGGAGGCACTGGCATAAGAAAGCAAAGCAGGAGAGAGGTCGGGGCATTTCTTTCCACCCACTCTCTGCTTTGATGCCTCTTCTCTGAAAGTGGCCACACACCTCCTTGACTTCGGCTCCTACGAGAGCACCCCTCCTCTAGGGCCCTCGCTAAGGTCTTTAACACGAATTCCTTTGCTTACTCCTTCACCCCTAAAGTGGTAATGGCTCCCCAATATTGCTAATGTCTGGGTCCCTCAATATTCCTTGTTTGTTCCTATAACTCTGCCCAATCTCTATACGTGGTCTGTGCAGTTAAATGCCTTTGCAAGAACCATCTGCAGTGAATTGTTTCCAGCTGGCATCTGACTAATGTAGTAAAACCTCTCTTGGTATATGCATTTCAGGTTTGCATTTCAGCAACTTTTCTCGTAATCCTCCTTTTGCTTGAAATCTTTTTCCTTCCATCTCTGTGTCTAGCTGTCCTTCAAGGCCCTCTCAAACACCACGGCTCCCAAGTAGCCTCCCTAATCCCCACACCGTGAAAATCTCTTCTCTCCTTGAACTCACTCAGCACATACTTGAGAGCGATTATCCCTTTCTGCTTTAAATTATAGTGACTTATGTACATGTAACTCTGGCCAGTTTGTAAATTCTTTGAAGTCTGAACCCACACCCAGGTCTGGTTTGTTTTTGTTTTTTTCTCTCTCCTTTAAGTTCCTTGCCAAACTTTGCCTCTCTTCCCAAAAGCACCTGAAACAAGGCTTGGTATCAAATAGCTGTTCTATCATTCATTCTTATTACTATTTATTGCTATTTATTATTGCTTCTTATTACTATTATAATAGATACAAGTTACTAATTTATTGCAATGTACACTTTGCAAAAGGTTATGAAAATGATGCCATAGACTAAAATTTCCCTTTGGTGATAACGTAGTTGTTACATTTAAAATATATAATAATCATTCACCTCTGATACATATGTAATAGGGGACTTTATTTTTATTTAAAAGTTTTCAGGTGATAAACCTGGTTTTCTCTCAATACTTTTTTGGGGTGACAGTGAAAGAAATTCATGGGCAAATATGCATCTATAGCTGAGACTATCTAACATTACAAATGGGAATCGGAGTTACAGAGTTATTTCTAATCTGATCTTTTCAAGCTCTGTCCTTGGAAGTTCTAGAGGGTCTTTCTAGGAGAAGGAATACGTTGAGAAGTCCTCGGTAGGCTCTCACTTGAAAAAAGGGTTCTGGTCTTCAGAAAGAGTGAGAACAATTTCTCTAATCTCACTTCCCATTTCAAATATCCCCACAATGTCCTTGTGTTTAGTTGCTAAGTCTCTGCTGGGAATTCACTTACTACATAATACAATTACTCAGTATGTTTTCAAACAACTCTAACTTTAGAACATTCTATCTTATATTTGGCTGCAATTTGACTACCCATCATTCTTCTGCTTAAAGCAATAAAGAGTATATCTAAATGTTCTTCCTCACAATGACAGTACTTTAAGATGGGAATCATATTGCCACAAGTCTCTCTTCAGACTAAAAACCCCATTTTCTTCAAATGGTCTTTGTATGACACATTTTAAAAATCCACTTCGGTCACACGTTATTTGTCAAAATCTCTCTTAAAACATGATGACTAGAACTGAAAATAGTTTTCCTGATGTACATTCACAAGGGCAAAATATAGTGATTACCTTCTCTATCCTGGGTATTTAAAAGTCAGTTATGGAGACTGCAAGTTCCCGGTCTGGCATGGAAGGAGCTTATTTATAAATTTCCACTCTGTCTTAACAAACAAAAAGCTGAACAAACTGAAAAATAATTTTTCTTAGATGCATAAGAAAAGGGAGATTATAGGACAAACCACTGCCTCAAAAATTGGAGAGAGACAGATGAATACAGAGAACCATGACTTCCTAGAGCAGAAATCAGGTTCGATATTTGTACCTGCTTCTTGATCTTATATGTTTTTAAGTCAGTTTTTCCACCCTATACTGGTATGGCTGATTCCTACCCCACACCCACCCCCCAGTATGAGGTTACATACCTCATATTTATCTTCTTAAATTGGATTATAGCTTGTTGAAAACTTTTTGAATCTTAATTTGGGCATCAATAGAGTAAGCTATCCCTTTTACCTTTAGGATATCAAAAATTCGAAAATGATGCCAAGATGCTGATAGACCACTTTTGAAGTTGATGTCAGCACAAAGGAATGCATAACATTCAAGATATATGTCTTCATCTTTTCACAAGGATGTCATAAAAATTTTTATCAAATGCTTACTTAATTCCAGGTGTTCTAATATATATGTATATGTGTGTGTGTGTGTGTGTGTGTGTGTGTATACACACACATATACATATATACATATATAATGGAGCCATTAGCATGTTCATCGATGTGAAAAATATACATGATATATTTACATTAAAAATTGGTTATGAAACTGAATGTGCAACATGAACCTATAATAGTTCATTTAAAGTCTAGAAGGATTGAAATGTTACAGGATTATCTATGACAGGTGGGAGTGGGATAACTAGGGAATCTTTTTCGTTGCCTTTCTGTCACTGAATTTTCTACAATGCATTTTATATTACATTTGTGATAAGAAAAAAAGGATAATAAAGATAACTGATCAAAAAAGAAATAGATTCTTCTAGGAGCATTGTAGAGAGTGGATTTTTTAAAATGTAAGACTGAAGGCTAGAAGATGGGAGTGAAAGACATCGGAATTACCCACCGGAGAAATGGAGAGAGCTCTAACTAAGGCAGCGGCAGTGAAGGTGGAGAACATACAAGAGTCAAGAAATATTTAAAGGGCAGAACTGGAAGAACTTGGTGACCATTTAATGTGGAAAGAGAATGAGGATTTAGAGTGATTC
>NW_011888790.1:2037422-2051403 GCF_000151845.1 Pteropus vampyrus
AAAATACCATTAAAATACCCACTTATTATCTCACAGGTATGTAGGTCAGAAGTCAGGTAGAGGTGGGTCCACTGCTGGGGGTATCATGAGGCTGAAACCAAGGTGTTGCCCCAGCTGAGTTCCAGTATAGGGTCTCTGGGGAAGATTCCACTTTCAAGCTCATTCTTTTTGGAGGAATTCAGCTCCTTGTGGTTCTGTAAAGAAGGTCCCTGTTTCCTTGCTGGATGTTTGCTTGGGGCTGCCCTCAGCTTCTTGCCATGTGACCTCTCTATCTTTGAACCAACAATGGTGAGTCAAATCCTCCTTGAGGTCCAAATCTCTAACTTCCTGACCTAAAATCAGCCAGAGAAAACTCACTATTCCAAAAGTACATATATTATTAGGTCGAGATCACCTGGATATATTATCTTAAGGTCAACTGTACTATCTAACATAAACTAATCGCAGGAGTGAAATACATCATATTATAGTCCCCAGGATTATGCACAGCATGTACAAAGGGGCGGGGAGCAGGAAATCTTAGGGGCCATTTTAGCATTCTGCCTACCATACCTTCTATTCCTAATTCTGATTTAAAAGCCTAAATCCGTTCTGCTATCGAAAGCTGCTTGATAGTGTATCTAGACCAAGATTGTTTGGGGCTGACAGTATAATGTCAATGGATGAGAGATAGTAATGAAATTCTGTTCTGCTTCTATGACTTTCATCAAAAAGTATGTTCTGTGAATCCTAGCACATATTGGGTACTCAATAAATATTTGTTGAATGAACTATGAATTGGATAGAGGAGAATAAATATTTGTAAGGGTAAATGAAAGGCTTAACATAAGAGGTAAATAGATTTTAAATGATTACCTAGCTGTTTCAAAAGAGATTCCTTTTAGTTCTGGATGAATTACATTCCTCAGTCCTGAGAGAATAATAGGTGAGATTACTGCAAAATCAACTCAATATATGTTTGTCGAATGACAGAGCGGACAAATTCACTTTGTTTGGTGATCCTCTGTTTATGGGATAAGAAAGCCTGTCCACAACACTCCTCTCCCCACCAACCACCAAAATATTAACTTGGCAGCATATATTCTTTCTTTGTGATGCGGTAGGAAAATCTTAGCATTTCTCTCTCCTACATTTTATTAAATATTAAGCATATTTTAAAGTCACGATCTCTAAAATCGTGAAATTGAACAGTACAAACGAGTTCATATTAAAAGATTGGAAATATTTTTCAGAAATATGTATTTACCTTGTACTCTGCTAAACTTCTATATGCTATACACACACACATATATTTGCGTGTGTATTTATATGCTATGCTTTCTGTTCCATAAATATTAATTATAATTTTTTTCTGAGATACCCTAAATTCACTTTGGTTATACGAAATCTGTTTAATTACATATAAAATATATCCATGATTAATTCAATCAGTTATAATTTGAGAAAATTTTAAAATTATTCTTTAATTTATGAATATTGAAGTACAAATATGAGATAAAGTGTAATGTGAGACCCATGTCTCCTTCATCAGAGATACATCTTCCTTTAAGAATTTTTAAGATATTTTAATATTTGTAATGCTTTTCTCATCCTGTAGTACTTGTAAAATGGTAACTTATTAAGAGTAACTTTGTCATAGCAAAAAATTAGTAAGTACCAAAAGTCTATTATGAACTGAACACTACAACACACAACTAGTGCAAAAAAGAGTTGTTAGAAATACTACCTATTTATATGGAATCTACATTAATTTGCATATGAACAGGACACAGAGAACAAGATATTATACATGTTTTAAAAGCTGTTAGAACTTGAAGAACCCTCAGAACCCTTATACCGCTCTTTTGTTTTAGAGATGAGAACACTGAGATCAGAAATGATTTACCAAAGACCTCAGAGCTGGTTTAGTGAAGTCCTAAAGGAACCCAGGTCTCACAACTAAGTCAGTGGCACTTATAATAACCGCAACCCACAATAAGAAACAGACTTTACATATATATTTCATTGATCTATGGTGCCATTGATTATAAAACACACCAGTATTACATATATCACTAAAATAGAAAAGATGCTGTTAAGTGTGTGTTAACACAGTACTAAGATACTTTGAATTCTAAGATACAAGCCAATTTACCAAATGTAAAAAAAAGTGAGAAAAAAGCATCGGAATACAGGTTTTACACACATGTACTATATAAATGAAACAGAACTTTTACATGTTATCTATTGCATTCTATTTATTGTTTTAAAATGATGTCATGGGTCCACTGAGCTAAATTTGCCACCTGCTGATGAGCAGACCTGATCCAAACACTAAATCATATATTTCAGATAATTAGAAAACTTCAGCATATGCCAGGGTGCTCACTGTTCTGTTTGATAGTAAGTGAAGGAGAAAAGAAATAGTTTCATGTGGACAGAAACCACCTGGACAGTTTTCAAATTAGAAATAAGAGTTTAACTTTGAAATATGGTGAGATAAAGAAGAGGAAGTGAACATCTGAGCAACTTAAACTGAAAAAAAAAAACCCTGTCAAATCCATTTTTAAATTAAAATATAACCATTTAACTTAATAAAAATATATAACCCCATTTTAAAAGTTTCAAGTAATTTTAAAGGTTAAAACAAATTTTAATGTCTTCCTTACAGAATAATATACAGAAACCTGAAACAAATGTAAAACTGATTTAGACAAAACTTGATGCAATAGTTTTTCTCTGTTCTTCTTGTTATAAATACAAAAGTGGTCATATAGTCTGACAGCTAAGTGACAGTGGCCTGAAAACAAATGACTGGACATTCTCTCAACCTCAATATTTTGTGTGTGTGTTTGTGTGTGTGTGTGTTTTTAGGAGTCGAGGATTAATGCAAAAGTAAACATCTGGAATCCCCTTTTTGTGGCCTCTGGGAACATGAAAAAAATCCGAGGATATAACATGCCCTGTATAAAACCGGTTGGCTGAAATCCTGAGTGATTTCTCTTACATTCGGCCTCAGATTTTATCTGTAGCCCTTGCAAAAGGAAAGCAAATAAATACAAACGCAGAAGCCCATTTTGTATGTGTATGTAAAATGTGCACACCTCAGTGAGAATGTGCTCGCATTTAAAATGTGCAAACTTGGCAGTTAGGCAATGTCACTGCAGTCGTTAGTACGTGAAATTTCAAACCCTTTAATGAAGATACCATCTTTCAGCCAAGCCCTCGCAGAAAACCTTAGATTCCTGTTAGACCCCTCCTTCCACAGTCAGCTGCTGGGCTCCATCCGGAGGGATGGGGGCTCTCCCTCTCCATCACAGCTAAGCCTTCCCAGACCCAGGAGAAACCCTAAGTTTCTGCAGGGCACTCAACGTGCAGCTATGTGTCCCAGTTCTGCAAAGGGCAGCTGGAAATGGATTTAAAATGGCAACGCGGACCAATCAGCACCGCCGCGCCGAAGCAGACATTTACACGCGCCTCCTCCACTGGCTCAGAGGAACCTGGCGGTGCCTAACTCCCTGCTTAGGGCTGTAAAGTAGGCGTTTTTATTCCACGGTGGTCTGTAATTTTTTTTTTTTTTTTTTTGGCGGGGGGGAGGATTCTTCCTCGGGTGAAACTTTTATTTTGGAATTAGTCCAAAATAATTTTGGGTTTGATGTGTGAAAATCTGAACCTAATTTTTTCAGAGTTTTTGTTATTGAAGGATGAAAAAAGGTACATTTTAAAATGTACTCCACCTTTTTAAAACGGACTGTGGTCATTATGGTGTTCACATAACTCTGAAACAGCTCAAGCTATAAAATTAGGACTTGGCAGAATGGGAGTTCCTAGGGAGAAGGTTAAATCGAGGTAAATTGAAGGGAGAGTTGGACAGTTGGCGCGATTGTGGTGTTAGGAAGCTTACCAGGTCCCCGCGTGTGGCAACCCCTCTACCCTGAGAGTATTGGAACTCAGATGCATAGAGCCAGCCGGGGTGGTGAGCGGAGACTTCGCGTCGCCTCTAGTCTTTCTCGGAGAAACAATTTCAATGAAAGGGCTGGCGCGCTCTGCGTGCACATGTGCATGTATCTGCGAATGTGCATGCATATCTGCGTGCGTGTGTGCATGTAAGTGCGCGCATGTTTGTTTACATGAGTTTATGCATGCATGTGCCTGTGCAAGTGTGCACGTGTATCTGCGTGCATGTCTGTGTCTGTGTGGGTGCGCGCGCCAGGTCGTGCGATCTGTGATGAGGGCATTCCGAAGCAGAGCAGGGCTGCCGGGGACGCCGCTCATACTCTTCAGCTCCTTCCCACTCACAGGGACCTAGAACTCCGCCGTGCGTGGCTGTAGACGCTTCCCGCGGAGTGTTGGCTCCGCATGGTGGAGGTGCAGGTAAAGGCCAAGCCCCTAAACCTGTCTCTTCCCGCGCCTTCCTAGGACAACCGCCCAGGGGCGACCTCGGGCGGCGGGCGGGGCGAGGCCCGCGGTGAGCCGGCCCGGGATCCCCGGCCTGTCCCTTTAACCCCGCCGCCGGGCGGGAGCACGTGAGCGGGGCTCCGGGTGGCACCCGGGCGCCGCCGCCGCCGAGGCAGTTGTATTTCGAACGCTGCCTCTGGCCCACGGCCAGGCGCCTTGGCTCGACGGTCCGCCTGGCCTCCCTCCTCCTCATACTTTTCCTTCTGCGCAGCCCCCTCCCCTTTATCCGCCCACGATTAGAGGTGGGCACTCCCCCCACCCCTCCGCCGCCCCCTCCTCAAGCGCACACACACTCATCCCACTTGAATCCAGGGGCAGGAACTCAGAAAACTTCCAGCCCGGGCGGCGCACACTTGGTGCAGGAGGCAAGAGAGAGCAGCCCGTCCCCCTCGGTCTTTCCCGTGCCGCTGCCGCCTGCTCCCGCCACCCGAGGAGGCGCGGTGCCACCCACTGCTCTTCCCTTGCCTGCGCTCAGTGCCCGACCCGGTCCCGGCAGACTCCTCATCCTCCCTTGGCTTTTCGACTGCCCAAGGCGCTATTTGTTTTCTCTCTCTCTCTCTCTCTCTCTCTCTCTCTCTCTCTCTCTCTCTCTCTCTCTCTTTCTTGCTCTGAGAGCGCGGAGCGGGGGGGAAGAGGAGGAGGAATTCTTTCCCCGCCTAACATTTCAAGGGACACAATTCACTCCAAGTCTCTTCCCTTTCCAAGCCGTTTCCGAAGTGCTCCCGGTGACCGCAACTCCTGATCTCAAACCGAGAGGGAAGCCTCCCAACTTCAAATCCTCTTTTCCTTCTCCTTTGCTTTCCTCCTCCTCTCGCTACCTCCACCGCCACCTTCACCTCCGGCACCCACCCACCGCTGCCGCCACCACCAGCAGCGCCTCCTTCTCTCCTCCTCCTCCCCTCTTCTCTCTTTTTGGCAGCCTCTGGACGTCCGGTGTTGATGGTGGCAGCGGCGGCAGCATAAGCAGCAGCAGCCCTCGCAGCACTTCAGCTCTTGCTCCCCCTGCCTCATTCTCCAGCCCTATCACCCACTCTCCCGAAAGGTGCTGGGCCGATTGGGGGCGGCGGAGGCGAAGCGGCTGCAGCGGCGGTAGCGGCGGCGGGAGGCAGGATGAGCGCACGCGGTGAAGGCGCCGGGCAGCCGTCCACTTCAGCCCAGGGACAACCTGCCGCCCCGGCGCCTCAGAAGAGAGGACGCGGCCGACCCAGGAAGCAGCAGCAAGTCAGTATGCGGGCGAGGTGGGGGCACCAGCCCACCTCCGCTCCCTTTGCAAGGCCCCTGCGACGCGCAGCCACCCGAGCGCGGGAGTCCAGTCGCCGCGGCCGCCGCACGCTTCCCGCCGGCCGGGGAGTGGGCTGCGGAGTCTCTGTCGCCAGCGCGCGGATGAGCTTCCCGGCGCCCGCGTCCCTCCAGGCAGGGAGGTGGGGAGCCGCGGCGGGCGGCGGGGTGGAGGCGGGAGGTGGGATCCCGCGAAGCGCGTCCTCGGACTTTCGCTATTGTGCACCGCCCTCAGTGGCGCGGTGGCTCCTGGTGACTGGAAGCGGACGGGTTCCAACAATCCAGGGATCACCAGGCGCTTTCCGAGCCACTTTACAATTGCCTCAGGGGAAGGAAGTGCTTGGGGCAGGGGAGTTCTGTGAGGCAGAGTTGGAGGAGCTGAAGTCCTGGGGGCCGTTGGCTTTTTCTCCCGCCAACTAGGGCTGCTCGTGGGCCCGAGTCTGGCACTCTGCAGCCGCCCCTTTGGCGCCCTCCCCAAGTTCTCGGTGGCCCAAGACTCGCGCCCTCCCGACAAAGAACTCGTGGGCCCGCGGGGTCCTCTTAGGGCTCTTTAAACGCTGCGCGGCGGCCGATCTGCCGGCCGCAGCAGCCGAGGTGTCCCGGAGCAGGGGCTGCGGGAGAGCCTGGGTCCGCATGGGACAGGTTTAGCTCGTTTGGCCAAGGGCGCGTTGGAAAGTAGTGTCCGAAAGGGTGCACCGTAGTTAGAGTCACTTCCTTGCCAGGCACCCAGTCCCCCTTTTGCCCCTTGATGCCGCGCCTCGGAGCTGCACACGTTAAATGTGCTACATTTAGGCACATGCATGCATAAACTCCAGGGCCATTGGCTGGGGGCTGGGGGGAGACGATCGAGGGGCGCCCGGGACCCCGCGGAGTGGAGGGTTTTGTCTGCGGATGCAACCAATTAAGCGTGCAGCCGGCGCTTGCAGAGCTGCGCGCAGCGCGCAGGGCGGGGGGTTTTGTTCGCTGCAATTTCCAAGCCTTGGCGGGCAGGGCTGGAGCGGGACATGTCTACTGAGAGCATTTAAACTCCGCTTCCGCGGACTTTAAAACTTTTTCTCCGTTCTGTATGTAGCCTTAAAGCTCTTCCTTCATGGCAAATAGGCCTATTAGAAAATTATCCTAGAGTTCCAAAGCTGCCCGAGAGCAAGGTGGGGAAATCGAACAATGTTTGCTTGCCAGCGAGTTTTTGAGAAACGGAGAGGGTTGTACCTTTTTGAAATCATCAAAGGAAATAAGCCCATCTAGAGGCCCCTGAGTTTTCCCGCTCTGGCCAACGACACTTAATACCGCGTTAGGATCCTGTTTTACACCTCCCAGGAGGTCTCTGCCCTTCCCCCCCGCCTCGTTTCCCACCCGCCACCCAGCTCTCTCTTGCTCCTCTAATTGCCTCCCACCTCCAAAATAGAATCCAAAAGAAATTGCAGTGGGGTCTGGAGGTGACTGGAGATTTTTTACCTTTGAGTTAAGGCAGAGTTCACAAAGAAAGGAAAATGTGTCTCCGATGTGTTTGCTCCGGATGTGCCCACTGGTCCCACAGAAACTTTCAGATTCTCTAACTAGGATGAGAATTTGTATTGAAGACGTTCATGAGTTTTAAGTTAATTAGTCTCATTTAATCACCGAATCTGAATGAAATGTAAATTTATGATTCACAGGATAAATATTTAGGAACTGGAATATTAATCATTGCATTCTCTTAACCACTTGAGTATTTACTACTTGGCATAGAAGCCATTTAAAGTTTTGCTAAACCTATTGATAGTTTCAATTTCTCCTTTCCAGATATTTCTATTCCTTCTCACTTTTTCCCCCTTTTAGATGTCACCAGTTCACCCCCATGAGTTTTCTCAAAAGAAAGTTTTGGAGAAATTGTTCATTTTTATCAAAAGATATTTAAATTTGGACTAGAGACCATGCCTCCATCTCCAAAAGGAAGTGGAGAATTGAAGCAATTATCTAGATAATTCAAGTAAAACCTCCCACAACAGATTTACCATAATTATTTGGAAATTTTAAAGGGAATGGAGTTATTTCGAGTTGAAGAACTTGGATAATTGCTCCAGTATTTCACTCAATGTGTTGATTGAGTCATAATTGACCTACAATACAGATATGTAGAGATGATTAAAAACCATCTTTTCAATAAGGAAGATGGTTGAAATATTTATATTAGCTTTATATTTCTGTTGTTTGAAATGCTAGTAGTATTTGTATAAAATGCTTATTATTTCTGAGTTGCCAAATGCATAACCATGCAACTTTTTTACCTTAAAAATGTATGACTTTTTTTCTAGAACATGCCACCTTGTCGTCCTTTGTTACTGTTGTAGGGTTGAAATAGAATCTAGTTTTCATATGTAAAATACAATTTCCTCTTTGAACCCTTGAATTAAAAGTACAGTTATTTCCCCTAACTGTAAACGCTGTACCATCATCACTATTTATGCTTGAATTGAATGTGTTCCAACAGTTCGGTGGAGCAGCACATGCAGAAAATATAACTATAGTGTCAGGGTCAATTTCTTACAGACATTCTTGCCACAACAGCATTTTTTTCCCCCCACAATTAGGAGCCAACCGGTGAGCCCTCTCCTAAGAGACCCAGGGGAAGACCCAAAGGCAGCAAAAACAAGAGTCCTTCCAAAGCAGCTCAAAAGGTGAGATTTCTCAAGTCAAATCCTCTCAGCTTTCTCAAGGACATCAGGAACCTCCCTGTAACTTTCCCATTCTAGATCTGCATCTAAGAATTTGTTCCAACTGGGTAACCCAAGACTCATTTCCTACCTTTAATATTAGTAAGATTTCTAAGCAGAGGCTTAGCATAAAAAGTCCACGAAGATGCTGAGGTGTTGTTTTAAACAAACAATGACCAAATAATATGAAACTTAAAACGGGGGTGCTAGGATGAGAAGGGGGAGTGGAGAATGACATCATTAAGTTTTGGGCCAGTTGTGAAATAGTTAAATACAAATCAAAACCGTAGATTTTGCAGTTTACTTCAAAAATAATAAAGATTAATTTACTTTGTGTTTATTTACAAGACTACTGCAAAACCAAATCCCCCTGTTAAAATTAAGTATTTTGCCACATAGATAATAATTAGAAGTAAATCGATTATAGAATATTGGAAAAAGGTTATGAATTTTACAGCTTTGAATGTGATGATAAAGGATACTGCTTGGTTATAATAAGCATGCAATGTAATCTTTTATAATCTCTCAAAAAGCCTTTCTATCAGGTGATATAGAAATGCTCTAAGTGGTATAATGAGAAGTTTTTTTAAACAGATATCTGACTCATTGTATTTTGCGGGGCAGGCTAGAATCCAGTCAAGTATAAGTTCCAGTGTTTTTCTTTATAAATTTCAAATTGCAGTGTAAAATAACTTCGTGTTGGTTGTCTTTGAGCTAGCAAAGAGGAAATATCTCAGGGTCAATGCATGTATAGAGACGTGAAGGTGACTGTAAAAGTTACATTTTTTAGCTTTGTAAATAAATCTGAAAAAAATTTTTGTATTTCATCTGTAGGTTTGTCCAGTAGCTAAAAACAAACGTTCAAAATTCAGAAGTAAATTTGAGTATACCATGTACAGTATCTGTTTAAAAGGACCATATGCCCATCTTTTGGGGATTAATGTTTTATGTGGTTTTCTCTGTGATTATGGGCACTAACCATATTATATGTGATGGTTTTTAGTGTTGTAAACTGCCATAGCAACCAGTGACACATGTAAAGTTATTTAGGGTATAACTATGAGTTCTTTTCTGTTTTATTTTAACAGTCTTGAACAGAATTGAAGGAGCAGATTTCTAATATATTTAAATATAACTGTTTCTCAGAATGAAGATTTGTGACTGACATTTAATCAATAAACTTTAAAGTAGCTCTAAATTACCTTGTCATTTAAATGTGACAATATATAATCTTCTATTCCTGATATGAATACTTTCTCTTACATTTTACCTGATTTATTAAATTAACTGAAAAGAGCTAATTTAACAAAGAAGGTTTTTTTATGTTGCGTAGTGTGGGATTCACCTAACAATTTTGCCCTAATGAGATGGCAGAGACTAACTTGGTAGGTAGCTACAAACATTTAAACTATGATGTAACTGCTCAGAAAAATGCATCATTATAACATCTCCCAAGAAGGATTTGTAAATCTCACCATAAATAAATTATTTAAAATTTAATACAAAAGAAGGAATTCTTTTTTCTATTTTTTTGAATAAGTAAAGAGATGCTCCATTACCTTCTTTCATTTTGAACAGTTTATCACTGACTAACAAAATCCTTTTTGACAAGGAAAGGTGAGACTTGTGCCTAATTTACCACCTAAAGCAAAACAACAAAAAATTTGATCTCTTCCCAAGTGAGGTTTGATTTATTTTTAGTTACTTTAGTGGTAGGCATTTACAATGACCCTGCTAGGCCACTCATCTCTGATAGTTCTGCATGTGTATGCATACATACTACAACTTCCAAAACAAAAGTAGATTTTCTTATTCCCAAAGAAATCCTTCCCTGAAATCTTTCATTCTTCCAGACAAAATTATTTTACACAATTCTGTTATAAAAATCCCCCTTCTGATAAAAGTGAATATATTTGCCCATAACATGACTGTTATATTTCTTTAGTTTTATAAATTATGCTTCATTTGGAGTAGATAATACTTTGCAAAACGACAAATGACATTGATGAATTGTTCATGGCATATGTAAACTTAATGTATTTTCATTTTCAAATCAGTATTTATTGAGTTTGCTACTACCCTATATAAATATGATTATCAAATATATATTTATTTACCAAAAACATGTATTGTATTCCAACAAAACATGTTTGTTAGGATTTTGAAAAGCAATCATTTTAAGAAAAAGTTATATTATTCATAAC
Source organism: Pteropus vampyrus (assembly GCF_000151845.1). Classification (NCBI taxonomy): domain Eukaryota; kingdom Metazoa; phylum Chordata; class Mammalia; order Chiroptera; family Pteropodidae; genus Pteropus; species Pteropus vampyrus. The sequence continues at coordinate 2,048,035 of NW_011888790.1, forward strand.
ATGTAAGATAAACATACCTTGTTAGACCTACCAGAGTAGATACAAGAAGTCCTCTATGATTAATAAATTGGGTATTCTCCTGAAAACTGAGATTCATCAAAGTGAAAAATATGTAACAAAAACTGGTAAGTATATAAGAGAATAGAACTCTAAAATTAGACGAGATGCAATGTACACTGGAATCCTGATGATGTTGTGTGTTTAAACTTTCTTGCTGCTTGGAGTTTCTTTCAAAGTTTATGTTTGGTCTCAGTAACTGGCCTTGGGGCATTTGAAAACATAACTGCTTGTTGGAAAATTAGCAATGTGAAACTTGACAATGCATGCAGAATGTTGCAAGACCAAGTGTTTGACTACTAAATTAGCAATCACTTTAATTTCAGGCCATATTCAATATAAAATTGATTTGTGTAATATATAGAGCAAACATTTATAAAAACAATTTGTTAATCTTAGAACTTTTGGAAAAGGTAATTATTCTTCAATCTGCTTATATTCTAGTATGACAAATTCCCATAGATGACCGTTATGTAGCAATTCTAGTCACGTCTAAGAACTCCAATCTAAGTGCTTAAAATTTGTTTCTGAACCAGTTTCATATTGTTATCTTAATAAAACCAGAAGTTAATGTTTACCTGAATAATTTATTCGTGTGTGTGTGTGTGTGTGTGTGTGTGTATGTGCGCACACGCGTGTCTTGACCTTTTTATTTATGTTTTAGTTTGAGATATACCTGCGACCCGTTGACTCTTAATTTCCTTTTTGTTTTGTTTTCCTCTCATGTTGGTGCTGGATGGAAATACTTTGTATTTTCGCCATTTCCCACGTTTGGAGAGAAGAACGATATCATCTTCTTTATGTTTGGTTTAGGGTTTTTGTCGTGGCTTTTTAATCATGAGAGAATACTAGAGGGGTTGTCATTAGTCTCCCAGTGTTTAATTTAAGGTCATGAGTCAAATTCATCTGTGTGCCTCAAGCCAGTTCTCATTCAAGTACTTTTAGGAAAAGATTTTTTAGGTTGAATTAACTTTTCATAGAAGGAAATTGCATACAAAAAAAAAGGTTTTCTTTTTTGGGTTGTTCGGCTTTCTTATTTTCTTGGTTTTGTTTGACTTTCTTTTTGCTTTTGGTTTTATTGCCCGGCCCTAGAGAGCAAAGTTCAGAATGAGAATATCTTCAAGGTACAGGATATATAATTCAAATAGTGTGTTCAGGTGAACATTTAATTTACATCTTCCATTTGCTTGTACAGAGAAGGCCTGATATTAATTGAATACTATAAAGGCAGATTTGTGCTCCTAATCACATTCCTAGAAATGTGGTTCATTTTTCATAAATGATTACTAATGCCAATCATAGATATTTTAGGATGAGGGAATGTGGGTTTTACACATCATTTCAGATAAATGTCAGAGCATAGATGCTGAATGAGGACAGATTTTTTTTTTCAGAATATAGAAGGCTCATTTGAAGAGAGTAACCAAAGGTATCATTATAGGTAAGTCAGGGAAAGATGGTATTGGAAGTTCTCATACGATTCTAACCCTGATTTTTATGTTGCTAATATGATTTAGTTTGATTCCTCTATGTTTTAAAAGGCAAGTTATTTCCACTGGGATCCAAGGCCGTGTCTGAGTGTATAAATGAGTCCAGGCAGGTAGAATTAAGTAAAGCCCAGTTGTTGTCTCCATTATCTTGCTATTTTAGGCTGACTTACCTAAACAATTGACTCATTTTTTTCATTTCACATTGCCAGAGAGGACCAAGCCTTAATGCATCAGTAAATTCCAGAAATACCTTTGAGTCATAGATTATGATCCAAATATAGGAGATTCAAGTACATTTGAATTATTTTATCAAGTAACTTTATTTCAAGAGACCCATAGTTCTCATTCTCTAGAAGCTGTCCTTTTGTTCAACTTTTTCATCAAAAGCTCCTCATTACTTTGACTGACCTGCTCCCATGGCTCATTTTTATCTGAAAGTCTCAACAGATCATTTTCTAAGGAGTTAGAATATACCAGATTGGTATTCTATTGTACTCACTTCTTTCTTGAGAATAGATGGATGCTGAAGAGCCTTTTGTGTCAGTTAAGTCATTCACATTTATCTTGCCTTATTAGTTTACTTTCTGCAGTTTCCAGAACACACCTTGCTACTATACAGCTTGGCACAAGGATGGAACAATGAATTTCACCATTCTAGATTCCAAATATTTTAGTAATGAATCTTTGTTCTGCCAACCAGGAGGAAAATGTGAATAAAGAACTTATTATATTTTAGGTTATTAGTTTATTTATTCTTTATTGCTTTAATACACTGAACAATTTTGAATGGCATCTTCTAATTGATTTAGTAAGAAATAGTGCAGTCACTCTTCTTTCTCCAGGATAATGTAAGGGTCAGTTTGCTCAGAAAGTAACCCATGTAAACTCTTGTATCATTGCTATTGATTTTTCTGATTACAAAAGGGATAGAAGGACAGTTTAAAGGAAGAGAATCTTAAACTTTGAAAATCACTTTTCTTGTCATTTTGGCCTTGGCTTTAATTTAGTGCTTGTATAGGTGAAGACGGGTGCATAAATAATGATGTGGGCGTTGACAATGAGGGCATCTTTGGGTAAAATGAGCACCAACTATGATGGGTGATAGAATTTACTTACATTTCCCATTGCAAAATATAGTGATGGCACACTTGTAACATCTTTTTAGGACTATAAATGGCTGCACTTAAAATTTAGAAACTCATAGAACTGGATTATCAAAAAGGTAAAATGAGAGTTACTCAATGCTGAATCTGACTGATTAGTCCAGTTGATTTCGATGCCAGGGCACATTGATTTACGCTTTATATTTTTAAGAGAACAACTGAAAAAATAAAATGTGACTTTACAAACTTTGGATAGTTGGCTTCATATACTCTTTCTCTACAGATTTTATTCTTAAGATATCTGTCTGTCTGCTTGTCTTCCATCCGTCCATCCATCTATCATTTATCTATCTATCTATCTATCTATCTATCTATCTATCTATCTATCTATCCATCCATCCATCCATCTATCTATCTATCTATCCAGACATACATAGAGATACATGAAAATAAAGCAAGGTACTATTACACTCAAATATTTTTCTAGCTCTTATTTATTTATTTATATTTTTGTGCAGACTCACTGATTGAGTAGGAGTAGGGCAGTTCTGGCTTTCATATATTATTACAGTACATATTAAATATGACAAGAGCATTTAGAATAGCAAAAAAATTACTATCTAAATTTGACCCAGAAGTCCAAACTGGTTGCTTCTCTTGGTTACCAGTCTCAGCTCTTGTCCATTTCTTTATAGGAATCTTGGAAATGTTTTACTTTC
>NW_011888790.1:2051453-2065218 GCF_000151845.1 Pteropus vampyrus
GCAGATTTGTGCTCCTAATCACATTCCTAGAAATGTGGTTCATTTTTCATAAATGATTACTAATGCCAATCATAGATATTTTAGGATGAGGGAATGTGGGTTTTACACATCATTTCAGATAAATGTCAGAGCATAGATGCTGAATGAGGACAGATTTTTTTTTTCAGAATATAGAAGGCTCATTTGAAGAGAGTAACCAAAGGTATCATTATAGGTAAGTCAGGGAAAGATGGTATTGGAAGTTCTCATACGATTCTAACCCTGATTTTTATGTTGCTAATATGATTTAGTTTGATTCCTCTATGTTTTAAAAGGCAAGTTATTTCCACTGGGATCCAAGGCCGTGTCTGAGTGTATAAATGAGTCCAGGCAGGTAGAATTAAGTAAAGCCCAGTTGTTGTCTCCATTATCTTGCTATTTTAGGCTGACTTACCTAAACAATTGACTCATTTTTTTCATTTCACATTGCCAGAGAGGACCAAGCCTTAATGCATCAGTAAATTCCAGAAATACCTTTGAGTCATAGATTATGATCCAAATATAGGAGATTCAAGTACATTTGAATTATTTTATCAAGTAACTTTATTTCAAGAGACCCATAGTTCTCATTCTCTAGAAGCTGTCCTTTTGTTCAACTTTTTCATCAAAAGCTCCTCATTACTTTGACTGACCTGCTCCCATGGCTCATTTTTATCTGAAAGTCTCAACAGATCATTTTCTAAGGAGTTAGAATATACCAGATTGGTATTCTATTGTACTCACTTCTTTCTTGAGAATAGATGGATGCTGAAGAGCCTTTTGTGTCAGTTAAGTCATTCACATTTATCTTGCCTTATTAGTTTACTTTCTGCAGTTTCCAGAACACACCTTGCTACTATACAGCTTGGCACAAGGATGGAACAATGAATTTCACCATTCTAGATTCCAAATATTTTAGTAATGAATCTTTGTTCTGCCAACCAGGAGGAAAATGTGAATAAAGAACTTATTATATTTTAGGTTATTAGTTTATTTATTCTTTATTGCTTTAATACACTGAACAATTTTGAATGGCATCTTCTAATTGATTTAGTAAGAAATAGTGCAGTCACTCTTCTTTCTCCAGGATAATGTAAGGGTCAGTTTGCTCAGAAAGTAACCCATGTAAACTCTTGTATCATTGCTATTGATTTTTCTGATTACAAAAGGGATAGAAGGACAGTTTAAAGGAAGAGAATCTTAAACTTTGAAAATCACTTTTCTTGTCATTTTGGCCTTGGCTTTAATTTAGTGCTTGTATAGGTGAAGACGGGTGCATAAATAATGATGTGGGCGTTGACAATGAGGGCATCTTTGGGTAAAATGAGCACCAACTATGATGGGTGATAGAATTTACTTACATTTCCCATTGCAAAATATAGTGATGGCACACTTGTAACATCTTTTTAGGACTATAAATGGCTGCACTTAAAATTTAGAAACTCATAGAACTGGATTATCAAAAAGGTAAAATGAGAGTTACTCAATGCTGAATCTGACTGATTAGTCCAGTTGATTTCGATGCCAGGGCACATTGATTTACGCTTTATATTTTTAAGAGAACAACTGAAAAAATAAAATGTGACTTTACAAACTTTGGATAGTTGGCTTCATATACTCTTTCTCTACAGATTTTATTCTTAAGATATCTGTCTGTCTGCTTGTCTTCCATCCGTCCATCCATCTATCATTTATCTATCTATCTATCTATCTATCTATCTATCTATCTATCTATCTATCCATCCATCCATCCATCTATCTATCTATCTATCCAGACATACATAGAGATACATGAAAATAAAGCAAGGTACTATTACACTCAAATATTTTTCTAGCTCTTATTTATTTATTTATATTTTTGTGCCGACTCACTGATTGAGTAGGAGTAGGGCAGTTCTGGCTTTCATATATTATTACAGTACATATTAAATATGACAAGAGCATTTAGAATAGCAAAAAATTACTATCTAAATTTGACCCAGAAGTCCAAACTGGTTGCTTCTCTTGGTTACCAGTCTCAGCTCTTGTCCATTTCTTTATAGGAATCTTGGAAATGTTTTACTTTCGACTACTCATGTGTTTCTTACCCTAGAAGGTTTTGATTTTTAAAACTTGCCCATGGCTGTTTTATTTTATATGGGAATATCTCCCAGAAGAACAGACCCTTTATTGCTTTGAAATCAGATTGGGTCTCAGTTCCACTCCTTATGAATGTGGGCAGATCTCTTAATCTCCCATTTGTAGAACTGGGAAGGTAATAGCCGTCCTACTTAAGTAAGGTGATGCTCAGAAAATCACTGTGGAAACTCACAAAATTGGGAGGTATTTTTTTTACAGGTAACATTTCTAAATATGGAGGGAAAGAAGAAATTACATTTGGATATCTACTAAATAATGTCGTTTTTGTCTTAGCTCATTTAATTCTCTAATGTAGGCATTTTGGTCTTTATCTCACAAATGAGAAACTGTGATTCAGAGAGGTAAACTGATATGTCTAATGTTCAACTCTAGCAATGGTGGCACCTGGGTTTGAATTCAGATATCATCCTGAAGCTTAGGATCTTTCTACTATTATATGCTGTCAAATATTTTATATTTGCTGCAAGGTAGATATCTCCAGTAACCTGAAATGCAGGTTGGAAGTTAGGTTTAGAGAGCAGCTCTCTATAAAGTTATAAAGGGACTGGAAATGTGTGTTAACTGCAGCTGATAACCAAAAACTCCTGGCCCTCAAATAAACCATAGAACTATGCCTTGGAAATCATAACATATTCAGAAGTTTTCTTACTTGTTAAATGAAGGGGCCAGACAAAATGCTTTCTAAAGTCCTACCTAGAAGTCCTACCAAGCTGTAGAATTTTGATAACAGGAGGGAAGCAAGACACACATGTGATATAAACAGTAGTGTTTTTTATCTTCCTTCATCAATAAATATATAGTAAACTCACCTTGTACACCAGGCACTAATGCTAAGCACTTCCAAGTTCAAGAGTCATATTTACTAGATGAATTTTCTTTCTTAATTTTTTTAGTGCAGAGTACATTTAAGAGCCTGTAGTACCAGCACTTCGTAGAAAAAGAAAGAATCACATTTCTCATTTAACATTCCTCCCAGCCCTCATGAACTTGCCTCTAAGCATACTATAAAATTTAAAGATAGAATTCTGAATCTGAACTTTAAAAAAAGGCAAAAATATGAATGAAGAGAAGCAAAGAAGAAATAACACTTAACACGATATGGTATGATAGCTGCAAATATTAGTATAATAGGGCCGGTCATAGTCTGACATTTCTAGCATGACAATTCTTGCACATGTAGAATTTCCACTCTACCCTCCTACCCCCCGCCACCAGATAAGCAGAAAATAGAATGAATGAGTTTTTTCATTTTAGTTATACATGAGTCTGTGGTATAGAATCAAATTCTGCTCCTGTAAAGGAAAACCAAATATACATCTCCGCAGTACTGCATATGTTGACATTAAAAGAAGCCCCCAAAATGTTTTGTCTTGTATTGAAAAATAACATCCTGAAGAGCATTAAACACGGGTGAAAAGTTAAAGTTTGTGTTTTCCAATACGTAAAAACCTTGGATCTATTCTGGTTTACAAACTAAAATGCTAACTTGTTTTGCAGCCTTTGTGAAGTTTGATCAGAATGATTAAATAATGTGGGTTTTAAAGAACAATAGAAACCTCCCAGATCGACGCCACACAGCACAGCTAATGTGTTTCTTCTAGATGTAGTCTCAGAAGAGGGTTTCAGTTTACATGTAGCACTGGCCTGAAGACCAAGGAACAAGTTTGCTTTTAACAAGTCCAAGTGATAATCGTGATATTTTGCCCTTTAGTTAATGGTGTGAATTTTGTTTTTGAATAGGCTTTTTGTAAATGAGATGCTCATTTTAAAGTCCTCTTATTTGCAGGGCTTTCTCTCTCTTTGAGAGGTTTGCTTTCTGTGACTTTGAAATGCAGTGAAACCATTTTAGCAAACAACCCTCTCTTCAGCAGATTTTCAGATACACCCAGATCACATCATGGCTCCTGAAACATAACAACTGTACAGGGAAAGTTTGGTGTAGCCCTGTTAGCCTTTAAGGTCAATAACCTTCTCCTCTCAATCCCACCTACCATCCCCATGCCCACTAGAAAGGATTTCTATCTTCCATGTTGGCATAATTTACTCCTGGGTAAACTGTGCAACCTTCAGTTGCTCCCGAAGACTCAGTCAGACGCTGCTTCTGTATAAGGGAATTTTGTACTTGTATACCTCACTATGCACTAGCCAGAGGGTTTCTTAAAAGCTTCATTCTAAAGGTGACAGGTGGGTGTAATGGAATATTTGCATTGACTAACCTGAAGGAAAGCGTTCCCTTTAAGAGTTCCATCTAAAACTGGACTTTGGGTGGTAAACACACAATTGAATATACAGACGCCAAATTATAATGTACACCTGAAAATTACATAATTGTATTAACCAATGTTACCCCAATAAACTTAATTTAAAAAAAAAGTGAAAAAAAATGTTCCACCTAGTTAGGAGTGAAAGAACATTTCTTGAGCACTTCATTTATGGCGGGCACTTCACTCCTCAAAGCAAGTGTTATCTCTATTTCACATATGAAATCAAATTAGGGTCTTCAGGGACCTGCCCAAAGTCATGAAGCTAAAATGTCAGAGCAGGGATTTGAATCTCAGCTTTCCAAAATGGAGTCTGTGTTCCTCTTAAGACACCTCCCTCTCTCCTTGAGGCAACGCTCAAGAAAGAGGATGTGATTCATTGGGCATTCCTGGTTTTCACTTAATTTAATTCATGCCCTTATGACTGAAGTTAAGACAGTACCACTGACCTCTGACAATAAATGATTCCTTTGTGGAGTCACTGAAAAATAGTAAACTACTATTCAGACTGCCCAGTCGGCAGTTAGCTAGAGAAAGAGGCCCCACCAGGTTTTCTGCGTTCTGGGAAATCAGCTGCATCAGCGACAATCTTACTTAAAATAACTGAAATATTGCCTTATGGCAGCAAATGTGTGTACACTGAGGAAAAGTAGCACTGTTAGGAGGGGAGGAGCCCAGTTGTTACAGCCCAGTGGAACTGGGTTCACAGGTCAGGTCTGCCATTTACCGGCTTTGTGTATGACCTTGAGTTATTTTCCTCACCAAGTTAAGGCTTAGTTGTTCCTTCGCAAATGAGAGAGATAATAATACCTACCTTGTTAGGCTCTTGTAAAGATTAGAATAACACATGTAAATGACTTAACCCAGTGCCTGGGGCATTTTAAATATTCAATAAATGTGAACTAGCACAATTTTAAGAGTTTGGGTTAATTCGTGGGACCTGTTGGATAGTAATGCCAGGCCAGAAAGATATCATTTGGTGAGAAATCTTGTGGCTTATTTTGCCTGTCTGTCTGTCTGTGTCTTTTATCTATCTATCTATCTATCTATCTATCTATCTATCTATCTATCTATCTATCTATCTGTCTGTCTGTCTATCTGTCTGTCTGTCTGTCTGTCTATCATCTATCCATCATCTATCTATCATCTAATCTTTGTCATTGTCATCATCTATCTCCATCTACTTTTACCAGGCAGATTGAAGAGAGAAAGAGGAAAGCCTCATTTGGCAATGTAGACAATTATAAAAGGTAATGTTAGTATCATTGTATCAAGTACCTATTGGCTGCTACCCCAGGTAACAAAAGTAAAATGCAAAACAAGTTATCGTGGCTCAGGTTACATATATTTTTGTGTTTATATAGCCTTGGGATGCTTCTCATACACGGAAGAGTATATACTTAAGTTTTCTTTAACCTGAAAAGTATAATCATGTTTTTATAAAAGTTGTATGTGGGGTGTGTGTGTGTGTGTGTGTATGTGTGTGTGTTGGTGTGTTGGTGTATTTGGGGATTGGAGTAGGGATGATAAACAGGGAAATTACTTAATAGATAATGTTAAATTTTGATTCAAAAGGGAAAAAAAACTGATATCAGAAAAATCTTTTGTGAAGTATAGCAGTAAAACGAACTCTCAAGGTAGTTAGAAATATATCATGTCAGGTCTGTTCTGAGTGTGGAATTACTGTTAATACTGTACTGTTTTTATTAATTATTATTTTTATTTTTAACATCATAGTTTCTATTTTGGGGACAAAAATTGATGATTTCGTCCACTTTTTTCTCTCTCTGATTTAGGTGAACTGATTGATAAGTGTTTTTGACAAGGAGTAGGAAATTATGTAGAAGTATGAATTTTTCTTGAGCTAGACTCCTATTCTTACATTTAGACTTGCTTTTGACTAGCAATGTAGGTAGTATAAATTGTAAAGCAGTATAACAATATTAATTTTTGTAACTTTAGCAATGATATAGAAAGAGAATCATTTAAGAAATACTCATTTTCTAAAATACTACTTTATGTGATTATGGATAAGTGGGAATAATTTTTTTTTATTATTATTATGGATAGAAGTAAGAGAAAAATCACTCCAGGGGAGTCTTTAAATCACTCTTTATATCACACAATGAAAAAGAAGAAGAAGCTACTCAGAAATGGAGAAGATAAATCTTAAAGGAGAAGGAGATTGTTAAATCCCCCTCAATAACACCTCTGCAAACCAGGACATGCTTACTTGAAATGTGTCCCTAGTGCAGCACTTATAAATAATGTCAGGTAGGAAACCATATGACTTCCTTTTTCATTTTACAGAAAGCAGAAGCCACTGGAGAAAAACGGCCAAGAGGCCGACCTAGGAAATGGGTGAGTAATAAGATATAATTTCTGTTCTTTTTTTTCTAATGAAAAGTTTCTGTTTATTGAAATTTACCTTTATTTTGTCAATGACATGAGTTTCTAACTTCTGGTTTGATGAATCTCTGAAAGGGTTAAGGCGAGTGAAAGATTATCACTTCTCCTTACCATTAGGCCTCAGGAGTTTACTCAGAACAGTTTTCTTTCCTGGGAGTGACTCCTTTTTCTATCTCTTATCAACATGAAAAGAGTCACCACAATGAGATGACTTGTTCAGTGTGTTGCGTAACTAAGGTTAAAGGGTATTATGAAACCTTGGAAGTTGATTACAAATGGTGATAAAGTTCAGATGAAATGTGTTTGAAATAACTCTAACATTTTCTTTCTTTTTTTTTTTTTCCTTTTTTTTGTTTCCTCCATGGCATTGCTCTGGACACATCTCATTTTCTAGGTGGTGTGTGTTTTCCTTTTCATATTGGCTTTCTCAGGAAACGGGGTTTTAATTTCTAGTTTTTCTTGCTTCTCTTAGTTGTCATTCTGAGAGCCTGACGTTATTGTCAGTGGCTTCCATGCAAGTGTGTTTGACCCTATGGGCACACAATTTCTGGCCTCTGTTTGAAAGCCAGAGATTCAGCGATCACTGAAGAGATTCGCTACACTAATTTAATCACTTGAACCTTGTTCCCTTTGCTGCTGCACTGCCATGTTCTTCCTGTCTGCCTTTCTCACCGACAGAGCAGAAGAGTCTTAAAGATGAATAAAACCACTTCCCAAGAAAGAGGAAGGCATCCTCTACACCCAGTATCTTCTGTGATGGGATCTTTAGCTTTTTATTTTCTCTCTTCCTTGGTTTATTCTTCATGCTTCATCTTTTTTAAAAGTTTCTTTGCTGCTATGATGGATTATATTTTCCTGTTAGTTTGCCATTCTGTTGTTCTCTAAAGTTCTGCATCGCTTTCTATTTATACTTGGGTATTGCCTTTCATTTAATTTATTCATCTTGTTTTTTTTTTCCCCCCTCTGGTCAACATGTGTTGGGATTAGATTTCTTAGCACAAGGAAATGGGGGTGATATTAAAGTAAGAGCATTGTATTAGACCTTCTGGTCATTGAATGAATTATTTCCAAACCTACCCGCCAGGTCATGTCGTCTAGACTGTGCTTGATTACCTCAAATGTTAGGGAACTCGCTACCTATTAAGGCTGCCTCTTCCTTCCAGGAAAGCTCTGAACATTAGAAAATTCTTCCATCTGACTCCCAGTAGCTTGTACTTACTGTCCCTAGGCCTCTCTCCTGGCAATATGCAGAGTAATTGTTTTTGTTTTTACTCATGGTAGTCCTTCAAATATGTGAAGACAATTAGCATATAGCCTTTGTTCTCTTTTCTAATTTGAATAACTCCAATCCTTTCATTTTATTTTTTCTCCATAAAGGAACATTCTGAGCATGTTTGTGTTTTAGTCTTTTAAAATATATCACCCAGAATTAAGTATCATATTCTTGGTGTGAGTTCCACAACCAGTGGGTTTATCACCTCTCCGTACATGTGGTTCCAGTTACCTATTACTGCTTAATCAACTACCCCAAAACTTAATAATGTAAAGAAAAAGCCATTTTATTATGCTCATTGATTCTTTGGGTCAAGAATATGAACAGAGTATGGAAGAAAGCCTCGTCTCTGCTTCAGGGTTGTCTGGGGCCTGAGCTGGGAGGACTCAAGCACCAGGAGGTGACTCTAGTGCGTGGGGTCTAGAATATAGAGACACTTTTGCTTACAGATCTGCTGCTTTTGCAGGATTGGCTTGAAGTCTGGGTACACCTGGGAGTGACAGGAGCACCCACACACATGGCTTTTCTAACTTGTTGTTTTCAGGGTATCGGTCGTCAGTCTTCTGACATGCACTTAAGGCTCCTGGAGAAGGAAACTGAAAGGCCTATTTTGACTTAGTCTCAGAAGTCAAAAAGTGCTACTTGCATTATACTCCGTTGACTAAGTTGGTATTAGCATACATATCAAATATAAGTCTACCATTTTCTAAGCATCAGAACTTTGAAAGAATATCCTATACCATTGAACTAATCAATAAGAAAGACCTGTATAAGCTTTCTAATAGGCAACATAATAGAAAATAGATAAGTTCTTTGAAGTCATGAGATTAATTTTGCTAAAATGAAACAAAGCAAATCATAAGCAAATACAATGAAAGTTAATTAACTATAACAGCTTCCATCAAGCGTGGCCTTCCTCCCCACCCCAGTTTTATTGAGATATAATTGACATATAACATAGTGTACATTTAAGGAATACAACATGTTAATTCGATATCTATACACATACTGCAAAATCATTTCCGTAGTAGTATCAGTTAACACCTCCATCCCCTCACATAATTACCATTTTTTTTTTTTTTTTTTTTTGTGGTGAGAACATTTAAGGTCTACTCTCTTAGCAACTTTCAAGTGTACAACGCAGGGTTGTTAACTATGATCACTGTGCTGGATCTCTAGAACCTCTCCTATAACTGGAAAGTTGCACCTTCTGACCTACGTTTCCTCATTTTCCTCATGCCCCAGGCCCTGGCAACCACAATTCTACTCTTCATTTCCAGAAGTTTAACTTTTATAGATTCCACCTACAAGTGAGATCATACAGCATTTGTCTTTCTCTGTCTGGCTTATTTCAATTAGCATAATGCCTTCAAGGTCCATCCATGCAAATGGCAGGATTTCTTTCTTTCTCACAGATGCGTAATACTCCATTGTGTGTGTGTGTGTGTGTGCGCGCGCGTGTGTGTGCGTGTGTGTCTGTGTGTGTGTGTGTATGTGGTGTATATTTGTGTACCACATCTCCCCTTATACATTCATCCATAGATAGCTACTTACGTTGTTTCCATATATTACCTTTTAATTGGTCTTTCTACCTTTCATCTTTTCTACCTTTGGGTTAGCCAACAGCGTTTGCTCATTCACCTCCCTAGATTAGAGTCATGTCATTGCTCTTCTCAGAAACTTTCTATGATTTCTCAGCTGGCCACTGAATTAATTACAACCTGTCTTAGCACTTTGAAATCCCTACAGTTTACATCCACCTATCTTTATGGCTTTATTTCTCACCACTCATCCTTCTACAGCTGATGTTTCAGCCATGCTGAAAAAAATATGGATTAATTGAAGGATCTACATGTTTTTGTTTTTGTTTTTGTTTTTTGTTTTCTCAACGGATTCTTGCTCATTTGGGGGAGATCTGGATTCCAAGCTACTGATCTTCATGCTGGATATAAAACCCATGTGAGGCATCCACCATAGAAACCCTTGCCTTTCTGTGAATAATCGGACCATCCTCATTGACTCTCATGGTTTCTATTTTTACTGTCTGTCGGAATGTAACATGTTATGTAGTGGATTGTTATAAGACCCCAATTCGTTCACTAAAGAAGAATTGTTCTACTTAGAAGAGGAAATAAAAGGAAATTTTTTCTAGACGGCATGCTTCCCCTTTGCCTGTATATATTCTGTTGAATAGAGTATGCATCCAGTCATGGCAAAGCGTCCAGTTCAATGGCATTTTTTACTGGAACATTGTCCTAAAGAAATAAATTATTGCATTTTCCATAGGAAATGGGTTTGTATTTTATAGTAAGTTCAATTCGTTCCAATAATGTCATTCACTGATTTCCTTGTATTAGAGATATATTTTTCAACCGACTGCATTTACTAGATATATGACCTGAAAGACAAATTGCTCCCTTTTTATTCTTCTGCATTCTTTTTTTTTTTTTTCAAAGTTCTCTTCCTTTTAAAAAGATGTCATAAATCTTATAGTGTCATTTAACAGGCCTGGAAAAACATGGCTACAGTGTGACCCTTTCATCTGATGCGATTGGGACATGTAGTTGGTAGGTTATTTAAAGGCTGATTAATCAAAAGTATGAAGATGTTGGAGAGAAAGTTGTGCCAGTCTTGCTTCTGCAGGGGATGGAGAGTTGGCTAATCTAGTGAGGACGTTAACTAGGATTTCAGTTAAGAGCACTTGTACTGTTTACTTTATTTCCCTTTGTCTTTTTCCCCCAAATTCGAATTAGCTTTCAAATCTATTATTTTGATGAGCTAGTCTTGACTTAACAATTTTGTTTTCTTTTTCAATATGGAGGAAATGAAAGGTAAAGGAAGGAGAGAGAATTGGGACCAAACTTTTCTCCTGGTCTTATAGTTGGGAGCTCAGGATGTAGACACAGATAGCTTAGATTCAATATCTGGCCCATCACTTGACTACCCACTTGACTACCCAGAATCGTGAGCAAATTACATGACCTTTTAAAGGTCCAGGGTTTCATCTTTAAAAAGCCAGTAAGAGCAATACATTTCTCTAAGAGTTGTTGTGAGAATTAAATAAGATAATGTATGCTGAAGACTTAATAAAAGGCATGGCATATAGTAAGTACTCAATAAATGTTAGAAATTATGATTAACTCCACTATACAATTTCATGTAGATCTTACTGACAGCCTAAATCCTAATTGTTTATAGTTATCAGTAGTTACACATGGAGTGAGGTGACAGTTAAGCATCAAAGTAACCAAGTACTCTTAGAAGTATCATTATGTCTTTAATACATATATGCTATCATCAAGTTTAAGGATTGCTTATAAATAATACTAAAGTACATTGTAAATCTATTTTACAGTTAAATTTTAAATTGCGGTTGATAAGCCTTCTAATTATAGAAGTTTCATGTCATGTGTTGTTTATCAATTTGAAAAGTAATATCCCTGCTGTTTGCTTTAATATACACATGAGAGATGTTCCAGTTTCTCAAAACTCGTACAGAATTCTGTTGGTCAGACCTTCTGCCAAATGAAATCAGGCATTTAATATTTGATTTCTCAATTTTTGCCTAGGAAAGGAGCTTGTCATATAACTGATTTAGTGATGGAAAGTAATTGGAAAAAGTTTGAGAGAGTGGAACTAAGACTCAAGAATACAATGAAATAATAAAGATGTTAACCTCACATATCAAATGCTCTATCCAGATGTTGCTTAATGAAGCAACTACTGCTTCTGGAGGAAAAGAAGCAAGGACAAAATAACAAAAAATAAATCAATGGGGAAAAGATGTTTTTACGTGTTTTGTTTTAAGAATATCTTTATGAGAAAAGAAATTAACAACGAAAGGGAACTGCTCTCCAATAGGAATTAATGGTTTTTAAAGAAAAAAAAAATCATTCTAGAGATACTGAGATTGACCTAGAAATTGACCCAAGGACCAGATGCTGAAGCTTAACTTCAGTTGGTCACTCAAAACTTGCTAACAAATCCCAGCTGCTCTGTTGGTTTGCTGATTCTCTTTATTTAGTAGTGGGGTGTGTGCAGTAGTATGTTGATTTAAAAACATGCATTCCATTCCATCTCTTTCGAGGGACAATTGTCTTTATTTTACTAAAGAGCTTGTGATACACAGGAAAGTGATGTAATTTCATTTGTTGGTCAAACATGTGAGGATTCTAGGTAGGCAACAAGGGCTTTTTGTTTTTCCAAGTTTGTAGAAATCTAGAAACTTAAGTGAGGATTTGAAGATCAAGTGGGGAAACTAAATCAGAATAAAAAACCTATTACAACTATACTGATTGAAACTCTTTGGGTTTCTTCTAAAGATCCTAACCATTGATGTATTGAGGAACCTGGAAATCTAATGTTAAAGTTAAAACCTTGAGTCTTCATTTCCATTACTTTTTGCCTCCAGATGTTTGTTACTAAAAAAAAAATTAAAAATTAAAAAACAAAAACAAAAATTGGCCATTTGTAATTTAACACTCACTTTGTTTAAACTGAAATATAACTTCAACATTTAAAAAGGAATATTCGATAATGCGTAGAGTAGATAATTGTAACTTTTGACTGGAGTCAGAGGAAAGATGACTTTGATTTAACATCAGAAACTATCTGCTGATGTAGTGTGTAAAAGCAAAACCATTTTCCCTTAGAAACTTATAATAATAATGTGTTTTACAAAATGGGAGGTGGTCCCTCTGAAGCATGTTTTGATGTATGCTCAGTAATTAAAATATAAATTTTCTGGTGCATATAATGTGTTCAAAATTGGTAAGCAACATATTCTGAAATTACCTCCTTCTTTGCAATATTGTGTGATAAAATGGAATACTTTGCAGAACAGAACTCTGGGCAGGGGAAGTAAGTTTGTTTTTTTAATAGCATTCTGCAATACTCACTAAAATGGTTACATAAAATTGCAAGATTAAATGTGAAAATACTAATAAATCATACTCGGGAGGCAAGAATGGGATTTGATCATTAATATTTTGACTCAAGATTAATCTCTTTTTTGTTTGTTTAAATATTGAAGTGCTGTTCTTAATTATTCTGTTAAATGAAGTCTCAAAAAAAGAAATTGATAACCTGCCCTACCTGGTCATCCAGTTCAGATTGGCATGGCCAATTTTTACCAGATTCTGACTATTCAGGATTATAAAGACATTGACCTTGGGGTCTGCGGCTTAAGTGACCCTGCCACAGTACCACGATAGCTATGTGGTCTTATTAAGCCATAACCAAGGAAGAGTGTTTATTTATTTATTTTTGCCACTTGTAGTTGAGTGGCAAATTACAGACAGGAGGTGGTTTGGATAAATGTCCTGTTTCTCTACAAAACAATCAGATCATTAGACTCCTGGCCAAGAGAGTTATCTCAATTTCACTCTAATTAGACGACAGACATTGTGGGATTCAATGACCACTAAATGTGTTAAAGACTTTATCCATACTACCACACGCATATTTATTTATGCTTACCCAATCCTAGAGTATTTGTTGGTGGCAGTAAATATTTCTAAAATATTGGAGTCCGTCATGTTGTAAACAAATAAATTAATATGCTATATATGTTTTTTAACTAGGCAAGATAGGTAAAACCATTAGTCCATATTTAAGAGAACATTTTTGTTCTGTTTTTAAGGGTGGAGTCTGCTTTTACTTTTGA
>NW_011888790.1:2065268-2108485 GCF_000151845.1 Pteropus vampyrus
TTCCCTTAGAAACTTATAATAATAATGTGTTTTACAAAATGGGAGGTGGTCCCTCTGAAGCATGTTTTGATGTATGCTCAGTAATTAAAATATAAATTTTCTGGTGCATATAATGTGTTCAAAATTGGTAAGCAACATATTCTGAAATTACCTCCTTCTTTGCAATATTGTGTGATAAAATGGAATACTTTGCAGAACAGAACTCTGGGCAGGGGAAGTAAGTTTGTTTTTTTAATAGCATTCTGCAATACTCACTAAAATGGTTACATAAAATTGCAAGATTAAATGTGAAAATACTAATAAATCATACTCGGGAGGCAAGAATGGGATTTGATCATTAATATTTTGACTCAAGATTAATCTCTTTTTTGTTTGTTTAAATATTGAAGTGCTGTTCTTAATTATTCTGTTAAATGAAGTCTCAAAAAAAGAAATTGATAACCTGCCCTACCTGGTCATCCAGTTCAGATTGGCATGGCCAATTTTTACCAGATTCTGACTATTCAGGATTATAAAGACATTGACCTTGGGGTCTGCGGCTTAAGTGACCCTGCCACAGTACCACGATAGCTATGTGGTCTTATTAAGCCATAACCAAGGAAGAGTGTTTATTTATTTATTTTTGCCACTTGTAGTTGAGTGGCAAATTACAGACAGGAGGTGGTTTGGATAAATGTCCTGTTTCTCTACAAAACAATCAGATCATTAGACTCCTGGCCAAGAGAGTTATCTCAATTTCACTCTAATTAGACGACAGACATTGTGGGATTCAATGACCACTAAATGTGTTAAAGACTTTATCCATACTACCACACGCATATTTATTTATGCTTACCCAATCCTAGAGTATTTGTTGGTGGCAGTAAATATTTCTAAAATATTGGAGTCCGTCATGTTGTAAACAAATAAATTAATATGCTATATATGTTTTTTAACTAGGCAAGATAGGTAAAACCATTAGTCCATATTTAAGAGAACATTTTTGTTCTGTTTTTAAGGGTGGAGTCTGCTTTTACTTTTGATCTGTTTTTAAATCAAAAATTTTTATTCTAAACTCATCAATATTTGCCACAAATATTTAACCATTTTTGGCAAAATCTCAATCCAATGGGATTTAATCAAATCTCCCATCTCTGCCCTGGACTCATACAAGAACCTCCGAGTTTCGATGAGCTGAGTGCTTTCAGTCGGTTCGCTTAAATTACCTATGTGTTTTCTCCTATATGTATTCTGTCTGTAAGTAATGGCTATCAAGCATATCAGGTGGTGAAACACAATAACTTTTATTACTGCAACGAGCTCTATTATCCAGGGACTGATTACTGAGTTTGTAGATGATCCAGCCTCTTATCCTCTTCTTTGCTTTGTTTCCCCTGCTTCCCCCAGCTGCTTGCCCTTTGGCCATTTCACCGCTCATTAGTGCCTCCACCAGATGGGGACAGGGCCAGGAACAGGGGGTCACTCTGGTAAAGGCTTGCTGGGAAAGAGGCCAGAGAAATGGCAGACATAAGGTTTTCAGATTATCTGTCGCTTCGATATATCCAGGCTCCCCCCAAACCCTGTCCTCAGAGATAATTTGATGCAGCCATGACCATGAAATTTGTCTTTTATTCATTATTCATTCATATACTAAGTGTGATTTTTAGAAGTAAGATAAGACGTCTTTTTCAGGATGCTGTAGGAAGAAAAATGTCTTTTTTATATCTCTTCAGTATTGATGAGTGGCTGCAGAGTAGGTGTGGTTTAGCAAGTCTTTGCCCCCTATTCAAATCCAGAAGAATTGTACCAAGTTTACTCCTACATTAGACTCAAGTAGTGGAATGGTAGTTCTTTAAATTCAGAAAAAAAGATTACCTTGTGATGCTGAAAAAGTCCTATTTGGGCGTTAAAAGATCATATAACTCACCCTAGCTGTATGACCAAGAAAAGCCCATGTTATCACTTTGTGCTGTGGTTTTGTTGCATTAATTCTCAAAATGCACTTTTGAGTATCGCTTTGAACATAGTATTGTGAAGATGGCTCAACATGTAAGAGAGACAACACAGATATAGAAGAAACTCCTTGAACACTTTTTCGTTCACTTGTTTGTTTGCTTTTATTTCTTGCTTGCCAGAACCATTTAAATCTTAGGGCTCTAATTGCAAAACCTTTGATTTTGTGATATTTCCATTTGTCCTAACTTTTTGCTAAAGTCTTCTGACAGTATTATGGATCAAGCCCTCTGCTGGGTCCTGGGAATATAGATGCCAAAAAGATAGGTGGGGGCTGCCTTTGGGGGCGCTTACAGTCTGGGGGTACCAAAAAGGGAAATCTTATGCCAGCTTATTAGATTACTTCTCTGAACTTTGGATGTTGTGAGGCTAAATTAAATTACAGTTTTAAAGTGTTTTTGAACGCTTTAGAATTTAACATTCCTTCTATAGAAGTATGATTTTGCTTTCCAAATCTGAGTAACACTATCATTCTTTGAATATATATAGCTGTATGTAGTTTATGAATTTGTCGTATTGGTGGGCCTAAGGTTACATTCTCTCATTACCACCAGCAAATATCCAGGCAAGTATAAAATGTATACATATTTGATTTATTGAAATAGAGAGTCAGATTTTATCTGGTTTAGATAAGCTTTAAAAGGTAGATATTAAAGTGTCAGATACAGGCTCCAAAAAGAAGAGGGGACAGGGAATCAGAAAGAGCAGGATAATTCTATCGAGTCACCATCTCAGCATTTGTTGATCTTATTTTTTCTCTTTGTTCATGCTGAATGTAATTTATGTTTATCAAATAACTTTAAAATCACTAGGTGTTAAAGCAAGTAATTATATACTTTAATATTTTTGAATAGTGCTACCCTTTGTATTGAAAACGAGCTCTTTGAGGATAGAAAGCATATCATATTTATCCCTTTACCCTCAGCACGTATGGGCCATAGAAGGGAATTCAGCAAAGTGATTAAGAGCTCAGACTGCCTGGGTTTAGTTATCAGCTTATCAGGGCAAGTTGCTCATTGTCACTAGTTCTTGTCTCCTTGTGTGTAAAACAAAGGGTAATAATAATTCTCATTTCACAGGATCATTTTGTAAGAACTAAATGACAAGTCATCAGAAAACTTTATTCAGCATGCAGAAAGCACTCAATAGATCATAGTTGTTGATGTCAGTACAGTTCCAGGCTCATAGCGCGATTTAATAAATGTTTGGCAAATAGATTTGACAGTATTTCTGTAGAACGTATAAAGCATAGTCTTTGAATTTTTGTTTTCTACTAGTGAATGTGGATTTGAATTGCATTCTTTGGCTTTTTGGTTTTTAATCTGATGATCTGTATTTTCAAAGAAGCTACAGTAGGGTTAAAAGTACCACCCGTGGGCATCAAAGCAGTGTTTGTAATAATTTCGAATTCCAGCTTATGCCTTTCCACTTAAGAAGTAAGCCATGAGCCACTATCATCCAGGCCCAATACCAACTTTGAATGCCTTGCCTTATGTTACTGTTCCCATTTTCTCACTCCTGGAAATAGCATTCTGCTTTCCAAAACAGACCCTAGTGCTGTACCTTGAAAGAATTTTTGTCACAGCTTTGGATCATCAGAAAAACAGAAGAGAGCTTTGATGGCACAAAATAATTTTCTGAGGCAGTTTCTAATATTTTTCTACAAAAACTAATTTTAATTACCTGTCTTCCATTTCCTTTACTCCTAATTTTAGTGCTATCAAGAAAATGAAGAAAGGAGGAAAGTCAGTTAAACACTCTGTTGTTTTTTTGACTTCTTCCAAGGGCATTTTGAAGCCCTTAGGGTGACACAAAAAGCAATGGGTATACAAATAGGGATTCATTAAGGGAAAAATCTAATATCCAAGGTTTCCGTCACTATAGGAGTAAGGACCCCACAGTCAGAATAACATAGGTAGTAGTGTAACATAACTTAGAAGTTTAAACATTAACATTACCAATAAAGGAAGTGCAGATCTGCCAAGTTTCCAGACAATCTAAATATTTTCAGTCTTGAGGGAGCACCTTACAGGATGCACCGAAGCCCAGGGAGGTGAGAGAATTGCCCTCTGTGAAGGACCAAGGAATCACAAGATTATAGCTGATAATATTTTACAAAGTACTATTTGTTTTGCAGTCTTTTATCATTTTCTGTTCAAAATGATGCTGATGTCAATGAAGACATATATCACCCAGTTTGTGTCAGAAGCTGATCCTGGAGTATAACTTCCTTATTACAGAATCTCAGTTCTTACATTTTCTTTCCTACTGTTATTCTCTGAGATGGCCCAATTTTAATGTTTTTAAAATTCCTTGTTGGAAATTGAGGAAGCATTTGCAGGCCTGGGCCTACTCTCAGTCGATAGATCTGGGACAGGATTGGAAAGAATGAACATGGCCGTCTCTGAACATCGCCCCCCTCCCCCAACCCCACCATTCTCTTGAGAGACTGACGTTTAGCCAGTAGTGCTGTCCGTGACTTTGGGCACATGTGCCTTGTCAGTTTAATGGACAGAATGAAAAGGCAATGTACGATAATGCTGTCCATTCTATAACACTGTCGTTTTCCTGTGCTCTTGTGAAATTTTAAATTTCTCTTCCAGGAGTAAAGTTAGATTTTTACATCCTTCATTCTTCTTTCTTATCATTCTCATCCCTAATCTGCCTCATAATTCCTTTCAGAGCAATAGTAAAGAGTTTAATGATGTTCTGTTTGGATTGGCCATTTCGAGTGCTTGTTTCCAGGCTATCAAACCAAAGCGATGGAGGGTCATCTGTTTTTATCTAGTAAGCTCTTCTTCTAGTGACAGTGTACTTCTTTTGTGGACATTAACCTTTATTAGTGAGTCAGCCAGGCTTATGATTTTGTGCATTACTTTGCACCCTGTTTAGACAATTGATGAACTACGCAAAATCATTTAAGATCCATAGTTTTAGAAACAATAAAATGATGACTTTTTCTAATATATAGTCTTAATCTGTTTTGCCGTTAAATCACTAGTCTCAGTGGAGATCTTTTGGGACCCTTTTCAAAAGTTATCACTTACAGGAAAAAAACTCACTCTATTATCTTGCTTTGTTATTATTCACAGGGAACTAATTCATGCCATACTCACTTGTACCACATATTTTGCTGCTGTGATAAAGCAAGTGAACTTTTGCTCAATGTGCAGAGATTGTATAGTGTGAGAGAGCTTGGCCTTACATGGTCACACTATGAAGAATTCCCTTGTGACTGAATTTTTTTTTTTTTTTTTTTTTTTTGCTAAAAAGAGAATTTTCTGCTTAGGATCATTATAATGAGATATGTATTCAGCATTACTATATGCTATTCTTTAAAGTAAATATAGTATGATAAAAATTTAGATGCCTCCTCCTCATCTGAGAAGCTGGTATTTTATATCCATAAGCAAATACAACTTTTTGAATTTGTGTGAAAATGCAGGCATTTTATTTTATGGTTTTACCTTTTTATGAATTTTTTAAATTCGAGACAATATTTAGATTGATTTACCTACAGTCTCGAAAGTATCTTTGGTAGAAAAATCTAACATATAGTAAAGACGTCTCTTATACATCTAGACAGGAGATTTCGTGAGTCCTTGGTAATGATGTGCCAGTTTAATCGCCCTCCCGGTGACAGGAGGGTCTTAGTACATTCAACCGAAATTTCTCCTTATACGGTTTTCAGTACATTTCCTTCTGTCTTGTTCTTAATGGTGATGGAAAACACCTGGTACATCCCTCTTCACCGTGCTTCTTCCTCCTTGGAGTATTATAAAGTGTACACACTTTGGGTCCTGACAGATCTGGGTTTAAGTCTGAGCCTTATCACTTGCTTGCCTCAAGCCATTATTACCACTCTGAGCCCAAATTTCTTCTTTGGTAAAATGAAGCTGACGATTCTGTTCTTGCAGTTTTAGCTTAAGTGTCCAGTTCCTAGTAAATGCCCCAAATATTGTATCTCATATCATTATTGTTTAAATCTGTGAGAATTTATTAAGTCAGCCTTTCCTTTTCTACAGTAACATTCTCAGATTGTTCTCTGTGCCATTTTTCTAATCCACTAATCATGGTTCTAAAATGAGACTTCAGATGGTATGGTAGGTAGACTGCTAGGTTTGCAATGAAAGGCCTGTCTGACTTGCTTTTTGACTTTAATGAATTTCTATCTATATGACGTTGGACAAGTCACTTGACATTTTGAGCCTGTTAGCTCATATGTAAAGTGGAGATAATAATTCTCATATCTTCTGTACTGTCCTCCCTGAGTTATAGCGAGGACACAATAAGAAAGTAATTTACAAGTCACAAAACACCGTACAATCATGAAGTGATAGCAGTAAATATAATCAGCAATTAAAATTTAATACTTTACCATAGAATAAATGAAATTGATTGTGTTATTTATATAACTTTTAAAACTTAGTTCACCATCTTCAGCCTCACCCTTGTCCTATAATAGCAGTTATGAGGCATTTACTCTTTTTTTTTTTTTTTTTAATTTCCATTTTCATCTGGTTGGAAGGCTAAAATTAATAACTTTCAGATGTATGACAGACACATATGAAAACAGTTCCAGCATTAAAGGTATTGAGTCTGTGTGCAGAGAGAGTGAGCAAATTTGGATGAGGTTAAGAGAGGGCCGGGTGGTTTAAAGAGGGATTGAAGAGGTGAAGGGACCTGGAGGAGGCAGATGAGGAGAGAGATCTCTCCAGTGATGGATATTAATGGAGAAGACTGTAGACCTGTGTTTCCTAAGATAGTCACTGCCAAGTTCTAAATAGAAGAATGGTATGGTCACAGCATATCTGAATGAGAAGGGAAATTTGGGACACTGGGGATTGCTTAGAGTGGAAGTGACCTTGGCGGTTGCAGTGATCCCAAGCAGTAGAGGACAATGGCCATGTCTGCAGAGAATTACGCTAAGGGGGAAGGTTGGGCCAGCAGACTGATGTGTGGGGAGGTGAGAATGTATTATTGGAGAGACCAGTGGGAATGTTGAGCTGAACCATGACTGTTTCAAAGTGCTAAAATTGGGGTGGGGAGGTGGGCGGTGAAAGAAGAAAGTAGAGTGGACATAGTAATATTTAAAAGAATCTTTACATATGCTGTTGGTTTTACTTTTTAAATCTATTGAATAAACAGAGTATGTAGAAGCAAGCTTTGCCCACATTTGTCTTGTATTAATTTTTGTTGTTGCCTCGATGCACTTCGGTTTCATATTTAATCATGGGGCTGAAAGTACTTAAGTTTGAGTAGTAGAGAGTGGAATTTGGTTAAATATCCCTGTTGATCACTTTACATGTTTCTATATTCTAAAAAAACTAGCCACAGTGTTCCAACTGTCCATTTGGGATTTGTAGATGCCACTTTCCTGGGGCCCTTTCCTCCATAGCTGTCTGTGACCTTAGCCATTGAATCACGTAATGGTTTTTGGCCTCCTAAGTCAGTGATTTTGAGTGGGCAGAGTGGTAGTGTGACGTCATGTCTGGGGCATGAGTCTGTACCCTCACCACACATAGGTCGCACCCTTCCTGGTCTAGGCAGCTCAAAACACAGTGCTTGGTCCACAGTGGATGCTCAATAAATTTAGTTGCTTTTCCTGTTTGTCCCTGGATCTCAAATAGGAATATCTAAATATGAGAACACTATCATACCATTAGGTTCCCCAATTAAAATCTACAGTGAAAGCTGAGGCAGATATGTGGGAAAGCAGTTCCAGACTCTTTAGTTAGTCTAGAAAAGATGGTTGCACTGGGTTTATAGCTAGGCTGGCCCCAGTGCTCATGAATCATAATATCTCTTAAGGGATTAATGAGTTTTAACTTAATGCAACATTGGTAAACTATATGTAACATTTGAAAGTATTCAGTATAAAAAGTAGCTGACGGAGGTACATATTTTAAGATACTTTGTGTTCTACCAAGGTTGTTTGTATTTTATTGACCACCCCCCTCCCCGCCCCCGCCGGAAAAAAAAAAAAAAGTTCAGAAGGAAAACATTGTCTCCTAATTCTTAGACAGGAAGAATATCAAACTAGTAGATTTTTGATATAGTCTTACACATTTATATTTTTTAAAATAAAAAGTTTCCATTTCTCTGGTAGAGAGAAAAATTAGACCCACTTTCATCCTCCCTTTCTCCTTTACCCTTAATTCCAGCAAAAATATTCTTATCTTTCTTTTTATTCAGATAATTGCAGATTCACACGCCATTGCAAAAAAATTTTACCAAAAATTCCCTGTACAGTTTGCCCAGTTTCCCCTCAATGGTAGCATTTTGTAAAACTACAGTACAGTCTCTCAAATAGGATATTACATAAATACAGTCCACCCGTCATACTCAGATTTCCCCAGTTTTCTGCGTACTCGTCTGTGTGTGTGTATGAAGTTCCAGACAGTCTTACTACCTGTGTAGATTCATGTATCCACCACCAAAGGTATTCTCTTTTAAGACTCTAAGTTGCTTGAGAGGTTTCGGAACATCCCGTGCTGACAGACATAAAGATGTGTCTTCTCTTCTAAATACACAAGAACTTCGCATGGCTGTGGGAAGGTGGAGAGTGGAAATCTGGCCCGTGGTTCCTGTCTGTGGTTGCGCAGTAACTCCTTCACAGTCCCTCATTAGAAAGGGCTGGCTGGCCCAGGCAAAATCATAGGTGGGCTTGGCACGCAGCTAACTACTGGCCTGGAGTAACTTATGCTTTTGTACTGTGTTAAGAGTTCTGCCAATTTCAGAGGCCAGGAAGCAAAGAGTTGGCCTAGGAGTGTAACACACCTGCTTTTCCTGAGGCCACGTACAACAGGCTGATTTGAGTACCTGTTTGTCCTCCTGGGATATATCGAAACATGTCTCCTGAGTCCTGAAGTTGTGGATAAATACTTTTCTCCCCTAGAAATTAGTTTCGCACAGATTTTAAATGTCCACAAGGACAGATATTTATTGGAGGAAATGTCCTGTTAATTGTACTTTGGCTGTCTGGCCCAGTCTCTAGAATGAGCTACAGTAGAATCTTGTTATGCTGAAATCCGTAGGAATATTCACACTTGAGAATGCCACAATAGCATTAGGTTCCTCGAATTTTTAAAATATTGCAACTACCCAGCGCGCGCGCGCGCGCACACACACACACACACACACACACACACACACACACACAGAGCAAAGCTGCGCTGAGGTGCAAGCACTTGGCAGATGGCCTAGCTGCCTCACCAGCTAAGTATCTCAATATTGTACTATACTCTGAGAACAACTGGATTTGCAAATAAGTCAAACTGTGAATATTAAAAATTGAGAATGACAAAGGTCTGTTGTGTACCACTCATCACTCCTGGAATCTGGGTGTTTAATTAGACAACCAAAATTTATGATGATGATGTTTGGGCATATAACCCAATGAGCAAAAACTCGTAAATTTGATCACTGAGATCCTTTCAGAGAATAAATTTAATATATTTATTGCCAGTGTCCTACTGGACTCTAAAATTCAACTATGCCATAGCATATAAAGCATTTCATTTCCTCTTTGGACTAATACTTTTCCTATTAGCACTTAAAAAATTCATGACATACAAGTGACATATTTTATTTTGGGTGGTAACAATTACCTTATTTAAATAAAAGCTTACTTATAAATCAAATGGAGACATTTTGAAAATCTTGGAAGTGCGGAAAAAACTATGTATGAAAGGAAAAATTATAAAGATTATCGGGACAGAGTGCTATTACTTCCACAGCAAATTTTCTTTGGGTCTTACTTATCCAAAAAAATGTGGTCAAACTGCTTGTGTGGCCGTGGAAGTGGCAGATGGAAGCCTGCAGTTCTGCTTCCATGTCCTGCTGACTGTCACTGAGGCCTTGTCTAAGCAATACCGGAAAAGTGCTTTTTGTAACTGTGAAAACGTTAATCTATTGTGTGCTTGATTTGTTCAATGATAACCCTACACTCAGTTTAGAGATTATGTAGCTGAAGTCACTCATATTCTGCAGGTGACAAAATGAAAGCTGAGAGCAATTAAATGTCCAGCTCAAGGTCACACAACCTCATTAGCTAGGACAAGAACCAGGTTTCCTGACTTCTAGTCCATTGCTCTTCCGCTATGGGGAGCAGCTTCCTGTCACCCCACCAGTCTTCCCTTGCTTTTCCATTTGTAATGTTGACAGTTCTGATGAACGTCTTCCTGCAGGTCCTGTATTAGTTTCCTAGGGCTGCTATAACAAAGTAACGTAAACTTTGATGCCTTAGCACAACAGAAATGTATTCTCTAATAATAAAAGTCCAAAATCGAGGTGTTGGCAGGGCCATGCTCTCATCGAAGACTCTAGAGGAGAATCATTTTCATGCTTTTTCCCTGGCTTCTGGTGTTGTTGGTAATCCTTGATGTTTCTTGGCATTTAGGTGCATCACTGCAATCTCTCCATCATCAGGTGATATTCTTCCTGTGTGTGTGTCTCCTCTTCTCTTAAAAGGACACCAGTCATATGTGGTTAGGGCCTACCTTAAGGACCTCATCTTAACTTGATTACATCTGCAAAGACCCTATTTTCAAGTAAGTTCACATTCATAAATACACAGGGGATTAAGACTTCAACATCTTTTTTGGTAACACGGTTCAACCCATAACAGGTCTCGTTAGTTTCAAAATCATTTTTAGAACCAGGCAGGTATTTGTAACACACAATGAGAACCTGCTATGAATTTCATTAAATGTAAAGCATCATATCCAACATTTGTAGTTTGTTACAATAACACATTGAAAAGATTTATAGACTGTTTTGGGTGTGATTTTTGGATTAATTCCCTGCTTTGAAACCATTTGTTGGGCTCCGTTTATTTAAAGGAGGGAATGAATAGACCTGAAAACACCTCATTTTCATTTTCATTTTAGCCTGGAAGCCAGTAAAAGTTTTTTTTTAGAGAATTGAAAACTGTTGCAGAACACCAGCACCGAATTTTTTTTTTTTTTATCATTTTGATCTTCACTTATTAGATACTTGTTTGCATGTGCTAAGCCTCCAGCTAAGATTAAAAAAGAACTTAAAAAAGTTTTGCAGTAGTAAAGTTTGAAACAAAATATTTGCTATATATTATTTAATGGTGGGTGTACAATTTTTAAGTACATGTTTAAAAGAAAGAAATCCTACTCACAACTGCATGTATTCCCATAGTTGAGTATAATAATTTTAGTTCATAAACAAACTTTGTATCCTCATTCTTTTTAATATTATTTAATTGATTTGGGAGGAAATGTTCATGTAACGCTAATTTGTATCTTTTAAAAAATATTTTTAAAACCAAGTAATGGCAATGGATGCCGTGTCTTTTATTAATTTATATATATGTGATTCCAAATCTCCCTTTAAATTAATGTCTTTTAGCTTCAAATACACTTCTTCCCATAAGGCTAGTCCCCATTTCCTATAACCTTGTCGACTTAGGAGAACAATATTTTCCCTTCTGTCGTTTTGATAATTACATCCTCTAAGCTCAGTGGTGGCCTATTAACTAACATGAATACCATGGGCTTGCATAATAGCCTCAAATTTCCATATATTGGAACTGTGAGAATTTTCTATAATGGTGCTTTAGCAATAATGATGGAGGTACAGGCATTTCCTGAGGATTAATGACCAGCTGGGAGGAACCAGTGGCCCTTGGCTCTGCCTCCCAGCCAGCCATTAATTCCAAGGAAATGTCTTTTGCTGAGGTCGTTTTTGCCGTTACAAGCTTAAAATGGAAAAACATAATAGGTGTATGAGTTATTTTTAGGGAGTCGATGCACTTTCCAATGGTATGGACTAATTCGAGAAAATGAATGCATATACATACAATAGTAAGTCAGATTGTTTGAATCATCCCTCAGTATTCCATATGTTTTATGACTGACTTTATAGTTCTCTACCTTTCCCACTTAAAAAAAAAAAGAAAAAGAAAAAGAAAATCTGGTTCAGTAATCTCTGCATTGGTTTGAGGCTTAAAAGTGTTGTATTCAGTGACATATTGGAAACACCAGTTTCGGTTATCAGCTTTCTATAATATTCAGGTTTACATATGGCCTGAAGAGAAAAAAGTATATTTTATATTTTTGTGAAAATTCTTTTACTGTTCGAATAAAAAGCTGCAAGAATATTTTTTTACAAACCCTGTAATAATTTTGCTGTGCTTCTTTGATTTTTCTCTGTCATTTGTGTAACAGGCAGCTTTAGTTTATACCTTTATATATTGAATTCATGAAATAACAATGTACAGCTTAGTTAGGCAACATCCTAGGTGTTTTTTTTTTTAAATGTATATTAAGTATTGCAATAATGGAGAACTCTTTAAGATAAAACACACACACAAACACCCACACACTTCTGCTCCTAAAAATAAAGATTAAGTGTCAAAAAGTTGCCCATTGTGCTCCTTTATGATTCTTTTAAAAAGCTGGCCTTTGTTTTATTTCTGCTTACGATTTTAATCAGCTGGCTCGTTGCATTATTTTTCGTCTAAATTATTAACAAAGCTAATCTAGAAACTTTCTTAAAAGTCATAAAGAGAAAACTTTCTTAAAAGTCATAAAGGGAAAATCTTGAGAATCCTAGAATATTGCCATCCGTGATGTTGTGGAGAAATGCGGACAGCATCTCCCAGGCATGATGCTCGTGGACCATTTTTATTTGTATCACCGGTTCATGACTCCACCTTTATCAGCTTCAGATATAGAGGCTAGACTTGGTGGAGGATTTGAACAATTACAGGACACAGATCTGCACCAAAAGAAATAGGAGTCAAGCTAAGAAGTCTTGTCCTAATTGGCACTCAAGTTCTTGTCCTACTTCTTTCCTTGTTCACCAGCCTCACTTAGAGCCTCCAAGTAGTTGTTCATTTGCAATCAGACTTTCTTGAGCCTGTTTTTTCAAAGGTCCTCAAGTGTTCCCGGTCTGCTTCTCATTTCCTTTTCCTCGGCTTTTGACATCCATGAAAAGCTCAGATGCTGCTTTGCCTCTCAGACCTAGCCCCTCCGCTTTCTTTCACTTTCGTTGAAGGTGCTAGGATTCTCCTGGTTCTTCTGGAGCCACACTCCTCAATAGAACTTTCTGTGGTGACAGGAATGTTTTATATTTGTGCCATCCAATGTGGTAGCCACTAGCCACATGTAGCTACTTGAACATTTGAGATGTGATTTTGAGAAACTGAATATTTGGTTTTATTTCAAGTAATTTGAATTTTAATAACTATATGTGGCTAGTGGCTACTGTCTTGGACAGTACAGTCATCTTTGGATCTACTATGTCTCTGACTTCTCTTCACATCTTTCCTTTTTATCTTTATGGTACTTTGTATCAGCTTCATTCTAACTGTCTCTTGCCCCAGGAAGAGACTTAGTGCCCTTCGACTAAAAATTTACCATATTCTGCCTTTGGTCTCTTGCCTAATTCAATACACCAAAAATCAAATCGTTTTATATGCGAGCATCTGTGATTGATCCTGGAAGAAGTTTAGATACAAAGAAAACATATTCCTTGTCCTCAAAGAACTTATGAAATACAAAGAACCAGGATTTTCTCTGTGGCAGTGAGCAGACAATTCATGATTCAGCAATAGCACTGAGTGAGCCATAAGTGGATTGTCCTGTGTTTATGGCTTTGAGATGGGAGGTATTACAAAAAAACGTGATTTTTTTTCCTTCTAGAGGGCTTAACTTTCAAACCATTTTTAGACGAAGTACTTTATACAGTATAAAACTATTATCACTTAAAATGCCACACAAGTGCCCTATAATTAATACGACCATATATCATGCTCTTTTTCAGGACAGTCCCAGTTTATTCTCGTTTTTCCAGTTAACTCACAATAGCACCCCCTTTTACTCTCAAAAGTGTTTTATTTGGGGAGGGTAAAGTCTGGAAGCACTCTACCTAAAGTCTGCTTAAATTTTCCACACATACACATACCTTGTACCTCCCTTAATCTACATTTGTGTTGCATTTGTTTAAAAAAGTTACATTTGTGTTCTTTGGCTACTTCCAGATTATTGTTTCAGGCCGTTTCTCTGTCAGGTCATTCCTCCGTTCAGAAACTGCCAATGACTCATCATTAGTGACTGAATAAATTACAAATTTTTTTAGATCACGTAAATAGAATCATTTAGCGCTCTGTTAACCATTTTCACATGTGTATATGTAAAATGCATACAGATATATGTAGCCAAGTGAGTAAACTTCCTACTCCATAAACAGAACAGACACTTTCTCACATTCTCTTTTACGTAGAATTTCTCTGTCTCCATGTTCGACTGCTTCACCTCTTTTTAAATCTTCAACGCCCAGTTTAGATGTCTCACCCCTAGAACATGAGAACACACATTATTAATGTCTTGCTTATAGCACTATCCATTTTCTCTTGTTCTGATAATTTTTGAACATTTCTTATTTTTGTTTACCAGTTTTGTAAACTCCTTCAGAAGAGTTATCACGTTTTGGTTTTGCATTTTCTTCAAAACCTAAAACAGTGGTATACAGTAGTTGCTTAACATACTCATTGGATGAAGAAAAGAAGTATATGGCTAGACTACTTAAGTCATTCCCACAAGATGATTTCTTAAAACTATGTAATCGGAAGCTTTTTAAAAATAAGTATTTCCACAGTATTATGTCATTAATTACTGGACCCTGAGGAATTACTGCTGCTGCTAATCTCTTGGATCCAATACTTAGAGACATAAATATAAGTGACATTAGCACTGCTACTGCATTCAATGAGATTACAAAATAGAAAGTAGACTTAGAAGCAGATGTTGGAAAAATACCTTCAAAGATAACAAAATGTAGTAAGTATTCCTAAGGTTAGTTCAGGGACACATTCTAAAGGGAAGCTGCCACCACGGTATTGACAATATGGTGGCACGCTCTTCTGCACACTTGAAAAGGGTTATGTCTATTTTGGAGGATTTTCCTCCAAATTAAAAAAAATAAATAAATAATGCAATGTGTCTGTGACCGATTCTTAAAAAGATCATTTAAAGAAACGACATTTGCTGATTGAGATGGATGAAACGGTGTTCACTTACAAGGCAAAACTTGTATGTGAATATATTTCTTATTTTTTAATCATCTTTCTATGTATGTGGACCACTATGGAACACTGAGTTCGGAAAATAAATTAGTTTTCTTCTTCTAAATATTGCACCTCTTTTTAGGTTATGTCAACTTCTTTGAAGTTTGTAAAAACCTAGATGCTCTCTATATTTTAATTTAAGCACCTTGTATGTCCATGGTAACCAAAATGATAAAATCTTAAAGTAGATTCAGAAAAGAAATATTGCAGCTATTTTATGAATAGATTACACTTTAAAATTTAATATGCCAACATATTTTTGAAAAAAAAAATCAATTTATGCATAAGTATGTCCCTAATTCCACAGTATAACTTTCGATTTTAAAGGATGATAACAAAAGAACAAGCATTGGTTATGTTTACTTTTTCTCAGAATCTTATACAACATGCAGACATAAACACACACACCACAACCTCAAAAAATAGAAAATGGCTTTTTCTCTATCTACTTTTCTCTCTGCTTCCTACAATCAATATCAACTATCAACAGGCTCAGATATTTTAAGCACTTTTACGTTTTTATATTAGGCAAGAGTTGAGGAAAAACGAAATATGTCTGAAAGTGTATTTAAAATACTGTTTTAGAACAGTTAATCTGCTTGATTGTACAAAAGGCAAGTCAGTTGTTAGAAATCTCTTGTACTTCAAACATCGAAAAGGTGGTGTCAGAGACTTGTAGCATGGGCCACTTAGAAGGTGGCCATGCTCCTAACTAAGAGAAAAAAAGACCAGGAAGGAGAATGGGTTTAGAGTTCCAGGTGGAGATGAAACACTCACATTCTTAGTTATGTATGTACGTATGAAGTTTCGGAGAAGGAGCTGAGCTACAGATAAAGATATGGGAGCCATTCATACGAATTGAAGCTATGGCTGTAAATTGAAGTTCTCAAGAAAATGCAGGAAAAGAAAAGTGATACAGAAAGTGGAGAAGAAAGGGAATATGGGGACCATTGCACACAAAAGAGATAATATAGGTTGTTGGCTCCCAGAGATGGTACGTGGACCAGTGACCATCACTGCATCCTCCCTAAGCTATCCCACCAAAGCCTGAACCTGTGTATGGTTCCGATGCCCCCGCCTCCCCCATGCTCAGCTCGTGATAATTAACATGATTATTACTGGAGACATTAACTCACTAGACTAAGCTCGCCATCAAGGCATGCCATGGACAGCAACGAACTCTAAAGTTCTGGTCATGCTATCAGCACTCAAGGAGAGCAGGGAAATGAAACTAAGGAGAGTCCTTTTGGGGCCAGATCATTCACTCATATCGAGTGACATTCCATTTTCCATGTGAAAAAGCTGAAGTTTTGTTGTGCAATTGCTTTACAGAATGGAGCATTTCTGTTGTTTTTCTGAAACTGTTCAGCAAGATAGGACGCAAGTGCAAGGTCTGGTCCCACCAAACTGACTGCACCTTTTTTTCTGAGGTACAAAGTGAACATTTGTAATGAAGAGTGAAATGTCTCTGGAGTGTTTAAACTGACAGCCTTGACTTTAAGGATCATTAGATTTCAAAGACAAAAACAAAAAACAAAAAAAACCCAAAGTGATACTCATTGCATGGATCAGGTGATGAGAAACTGAGTTGTAACTTGGGATTCATTCACAAGAAAAGGTCTGGAAGGTATTCCCATGAGTAAGACCGCCAGAGTCACAAACTCTAGGCTCAGCGTCTCTGACCTGGCAGAGGACTTGCTCTTCAGGCTACAGGAGTTGCCACCTCCACACTGAGCAGACAATAAGTTTTCAAACTTTTGAAGGGTGTGGTGTCACTAGGTGAGCTGTCTGGGCACAAGATTTGCACTTGCGCCTGATTCTGGCTAAGGAGTTTTAGTAATCCAACAAAAATGCTCCATTCTGTAAAGCTAATTGAAGAATAAAACTTTGACTTCTCCAAATGGAAAATGGGATGGGCAAATTGAATGAAGGTGGGGGGGACATGTTGTTTCTCGAGCTGTGGCTCTAACGTCTTAGAACAGTTCCATGAATGTTATGGATGCACAGTAAACATTTATGACCATATTTAGGTCCAAGTAGCATGTGGGAGTTTGTGCTAGTGGTTGCTGATGGTTACCACGAATAGGAATCCTTTATTTCTGACGTATCCATAGTAACTAAGCAGGCCCATTTCCATAGTGCTTATTAGCTTCTGTCCTGCTGGCCATGCTTAGGCATTGTGGGCTCCAGGATTCCTAATTCACAGAACACCCCCGAGACATGGGTAAGTGCTTTTCATAAAAGCAAACTTAAGTAAGGGATTTAAAGAGATTTGAAGAATGCCACAAAGCAGTCAAGATGATAATTGACTCACATGTTAATTTAACTGGGTAGTGTTATAAAGTTATGTAGCCAGAATTATAAGTATTAAGAAAATACCAACATTTTCTTGCACCTCTTTGAAATCTTCTATTATGTTACTGACTTCATTGTTGGCTATTTCATAGGCAGTACATGTTCACCTTGCATCTGGCAGAGATTGCTCCATTTCTTATTAATGTTCAAGTTTTTAAAAAAAAAATACAGGGAAATATTTAACATACTAGGAAAAAATGGTTTAAATTAGTGACATTAACATTAATGTCGTAATGTTAATATATCCTCTTTTTTCCTAAGATACACTACAAATGATTCTGTAGTGTTTATATTTAACATACGTAGTAGATTTTCCTTTAGTTTGCATGTACAATGGCCATTTGAACACCAGGATAAAATTGTCATTGGCCTGTATTTGTCAGCTTACTTAACTGCAATTAGAAATATTATAATCCACTTTATTACCTTTAGCTCTTTTGCACATTAGTGTATTTTTGTTTAATTTCATGAGAGTGAGCTTTTTATACTTTACATTTAACAGGTAGAAATGAAAGCACTTGATAATAATTAAATATATGGGCACTGAAAATATAGCTGTTGTTTTAAATAATTACATTATATTTAAACCTAAGTTAGTCCTCAAACTGTCTAAAGTTCAAATTTGAATGGGATGCACAAGAGTGACACTTTTTCATTTCTCCATTGTCAAGATGGAAAGACCTTTGTTCTAAGCATCTGTGTCCCCATCTATTTTTCTCTAATAGTCAAGCTATATAATTCTTGGCTAAAATGATGAAGAATCAAATTTGTGGAACTGCTAGATATTGTAGACATACTGACGAGCAGTCCAAGGCCCCCATTGTCATCAATCTTATATTCTAGAGAGGAATCATGAATAATGGTTTAGTTACTCAAAAATAAAAATAACCATTTCCAGCAGTGATGGGAGTTATGAATTAAACTGAACCAAGTTCATGTGACGAGTAGTGTACTGGAGTAGGGGGAGGCTGTTTTAGATTGGATAGTCTGGGTGGGCATCATGGAGGAGTTGCTGTGTGAACTTAGAGCCCCAAATGACAAGGAGCCAGCCTTATAGCTGATAGATCTGTCGGCTGGCATTAACAGCAGATGGGAGGAGGGGATTAGGAGGGGCTAACTGAGCATTCAGCATTATTTTTCTTATCTCCAGGGCAGAACACCCAAGGATATCTTGCAAGTATGAGATAAAAAGCAAGAAAATTCATTATATCTATTCTCCTCGTGATACCTGTGTGACTATTTCTAAGCTTCAAAGTTGAAATAAAATATGACCTCTGCCGTTTTAGGCCACCTTTCATTCTTCAGCACAGATTTAAGAAAGCCATCAAAGTAGTAATTAATGAAAATAGTTGTTCTTTTTAGCTGTGCTAACTTAGAAAAAAAAAATTACTGTCACTGAGCTGAGATGTAGCCAACATGCATCAACACAACTTGGCCTGTGCCGTCTTAACCCATCGGAGTCAAATTGTTCTTTCTGCTATTGCTTTCTTTGTAGAGATGAGAGCAGAAAGAGTGACAGGCAGAGAAGGAGGAAGTGAGGGCCAGTACAGGGGTGGGTAGGCATGGAGTAGGAGAAATCAGTTCCGGTTTTCTAGTGTCTAAACACTGCAGAAGAATATAGTAAAAGGGAAAACAGAATTTGCGAAGAAAGAGGTGTACGAGCCTCCTGAGTTGTGGGTTAAATTACTGGCTTATGTAACAAAAAACGTTGACACTGTGAATTGAGGACCCGCTCTTGTTAACCGGTGCTCCTGAATGTAGTTAATGTCACAAACTATGTCGAAGCAGCCACTTGTTCTTTTTTTATGACGAGCAGAAGTCTAGCCCACCAAGACACTGAATTCTTTCCTAACTTTTGGCTCTGTTGAGAAAGCCTTTGCTTTTGGATACAAAGGTGGCAGAAAAATTTGGAGAGCTTCTCAGGAAGGAGAACCTCTTGGAACTTAATCTGTTCTGGGAGGGCCAGGAACCAGCACACCTGGAGTGGTGTCTGAGCAGGAGGAGTCGGAATTGGCTGGCCCATCCTCCCTTAGTGAGTGTTTATTTTGTTTAAGCTACAAAACAAATTATTGTGAAAGGACACAAAGGAAAGAGAAAACCCAAACCCTGTCCTCATGATACTGACAAATCAGTTGGACTGAGCACACAGGAATCAACTGAAGAACACTTCCGCCAAGTTCCAATTGTGTAAAAAGTGAAGGATATGAGTCTTGTGGGGAACACGGAGTTGAGACATGAGCGATTAAGTCGGTGTCTAAGGCTGCCTGTGGGAGAAGACTTTTGGGTGGAAATTTGAAGGAAGTGAGGAAAAGATTTGAGTTAATATACATTAAGTTTGTCACCTGAACAAGACTGGAAGTACCTGGAGAGCAAGGATGTGGCTTCTCTTCCTCACACATTTCCTGAAGTCCCAGCTTTAATGACTGGACTTGGGCGCCATGTTATTAAATTGATGAAAGGTTGGCCTTCCACTGATAGGCCACAGTGCAAAATAGAAACAGATGTCACAGGCACCTGTAGAGCTGTCCTTTTTGTCTTGCAATGTCCACTCCCTTTTGAGCTCTTTCTCTCTCCAACAGCACTCACAAAAGGAGCTCTCTGTCTGGGAAGGAACAAATATCCAGTAACCTTGTGCAGCTGGCCTCACTGAAAAGAGAGAATCTGTTGAATGCCACTGGAAATGTAAGGCTCTCTTGTGACAGTACAGTCTCAGGAGAAAACTAGTGGTTAAATTGCTAAGTTCTTTGAGTCTGAATCTTTTTTCACTTGCAGTGCAGATAAGTGCCTGATCTTGCGGTATCATATTTCTGACTTCTTTGTTCTGGCTTTATTTTTTTTTCGAAATGCCATTTTCATTTGTTGTTAGAGTTTAGAACATGTCAAAGTGCTTCTCTGAGAGGTAGGTGGTTTTACAGAGCACACGGAGAATGAAAACTCAATATCATCCCGGAGGCGGTCCCCTACCGTCAGGGAGGGGTCAGGTTGCTTTCCAGTCTTGGCTGCGTCTGAGCATGAAATGAAGAGAGAACTGAGGCCATATGAGTCACCTCATTTGGGCCCAAAACTCCCTTTACCTTGAATACAGAGAAAAATTGAAGCAAGAGTTTCTTTGCTATGTCTGCAGTTCTTGTCTAATTCAGTACATCTTAAATGATGGTTTAGGGAATGGTGCTATGACAGAACAACGCAGGTAGGGTCAGTCTTGCATGTTCTCTCTTAAGTCTTTTACCTAAATCCTCATTAGAATCTATGGGGATGCTAGCATCATTTTAATAAGTTGTCAACTCTGTTACTCTTAATATACTGCTGCCCTAAACCGCCAACACATCGCGTACAAGTGAGTCACATCGAGTACAAGTAGATTACCACTGATTTCCTGTGACATATTTTAAGAGAGAGGCATTAGCAAGCTGCTATACTTCCTCGATCAAAGAGGCAGAAACTTTTGCAAAACATTCAGTTGATGGAATGGTTAGCCAGAATGAGTCTAAAACCCATTTTCTAAGGATTCTACTCACTCAGCCCAATACCAAATAGACTTTGATGCCTTTTTGTGTAGGGTTCTCTGAGTCAGTTGAGTTGGGATATATATCATTTGGGGTAGGGTACCATGACCACCATCATTGTGTACATACATAAATCAAAGCAAAACCAGAGAAGGAATATGGTGGATCACAGAACAATGCAGAAAGATGACAGCAATGACTAGGAAGTGAAACGCAGTGGTTGTATTTCAGGGAGCCTACCCAGCAGATGGTAATTATCATAGCTTTTAAAGTTCTACCTCACAGGTTGATGGATCCTCAAGTCTAATCTGACATCATGATCTACACTCCCCTCTTGCTCTCTGCTGAGATCATCAGGGAGAAGTTGAAGAGAATGCTGTCAGTACTTAACTCCTCAGGAATCACAGTAAACTGCCCTCAGTACACTGGCTCTTCCAACAAAAGGGCTAGAGATTGCTGCTTTGTTTATGTATTTAAGAAAGAATAGTCAAGAAATACAGTTTCATTTTATTCTGGTATTTACTATTTTGAGCTTCATTTCTAAATGTAGGTAATGTCAGTGGGGCATCTAAACAGAGTCCTGCTTGGTATTCGTAATCAATACGTATTAAATGCCTACTGAATACCAGGCATTTTTCTAGAGACCTCAGAGTAAACCTTCAAAGCATACTTGATTGACATAATTTTATAAATGAAGAAACCAAGTCTCAGAAAATTTAAGTAACTTTCACAGATACACAGAGAGTAATACGACTGAGTCTAGAACCCAGGTCTGTCATACTCCAAAACACATGCAGCCAACTCAACTAGAAAGATTATGGAGATCTCAGTTTTTCAGTTCTTTTCACACTTAGCTTCAGGATTAAAAGCATTGGTTATGCTTTGTAAAAATGTAGTGTTCAGTACCCCAATCACCTTTAATAAAGATTTATTAAGCACTTAACGTAATAGGTTTGCATGTAAGTAAATAAAATGCAGTTCTTAGCTTTAAGAACTTATAGTCTAAGGGAAGGTATGCATACACATGAAATTTCTGTTCATTTTGAATTCTAATTATGTGTCAGAAGTTATGCTAAGTGCATTGTAAACATTTTGTTTTATTATTTAATCTTTATGAGAGCTTTATGTAGTAGGAATTTTAAAAGTATCTTGCCAAAGTGCAAATCATAAACAAAGATTTATAAGGCCTTTATTCCAACTAGGTAAAATAAGAAAGGCTTTAAGAAACAGATGAATGGCGCTTTGGCTGAGCCCTAAAGAATGAATAGGTTTTAATAGGACAGCTGGAAGAGGAAGTTCCTAGAGGGAGCCTTCCACGCTGTGTGAAAAGTAGGAGTGAATCAATGGAGACTGGGGAGTGTAGGGAATGTTCACATGAGAGCAGCTGGTATGGGTTGGATGGTGTAAATTAGGGCTGTGGCATGGATAAGAGAAAGATGTGGACAATGAGCCCGAACAGTAAGTGATAACAGGTCATGAGGGCTACGCATAGCATGCCCAAGGAGATTGAGCATCATAGGAATGGGAAGCTGTGAAAGATTTCTGAGTAAGAGGATGACTGATCAGATTTGATTTGACGTATTAAAAATATTGGCTCGGTCAGAAGCTTACATCCGTAGCCATAGATAGTCTCATGACAGATGCTTGAGAATTAGTTATTCGCCATGTAACAGCATTTTGATCAACGGTGGACCGCATATGTGACAGTAATGAAAATTGTAATGAAGCTGAATCTCCCGTAAGAGACAGGAGGATATATGGGTCAGGAGGAATTTATTTTTTTGGTGATGGGACCAATATATGTGGGGGCAATAGAGTCTCTCTCATTCATAACACTTCAATTTTAAGTGCATAAATTACATCCCAGTCAGTCGGCTACTGACTTGCTTCAGCACAGAGGAGCCTGTCCAACCTCTCCCCCTCAATCCCATGCTTCATACTCAGAGGGCACTATAGCCCTCCCAGATCTAGCTTGCTGGTCTTCAGGGTACATTGCTCTAAATTATTTGTTGATGACCTAAGATCCTGTACAAGGATACAGGTCCACAGGAGCTACTTTAACAAGTATTAAACATCACTGCCTCTTTAGTGAAAGCTTTCTGTAGCAGAGTGAAGCCAGCCTGTCCCTATGTTTTGGAAATATTTTCAGGTTGTAATGATGTAAAGCATAGGTAAGTTTTATTTCTTCCATCAGTTCAATTCCAGGGAGAGCCCTTTGTGCCAGGTAGGGTCAATGGAACCCAAAACAAATTTCCAAAGTCAAAATATCCAGTCCCCTGTTCTACACCCTCTCCATGTTAAACACCCTTTGTAAAAATGAATATAACAAAGTTCCTTAATCTGACCGCTGCTTCAACATATAATAGCCAAAACTATATCGCCATGGCAATCTCCTATGTTCCTTTCTCTCTTCATCCTGATTTTTTATTACTTTTGATCTTCAGGCCATCTTTCACTCCCTCCTGATAGTCATAATTATGGTGAT
Source organism: Pteropus vampyrus (assembly GCF_000151845.1). Taxonomy (NCBI): domain Eukaryota; kingdom Metazoa; phylum Chordata; class Mammalia; order Chiroptera; family Pteropodidae; genus Pteropus; species Pteropus vampyrus. Next base: position 2,088,709 of record NW_011888790.1, read on the forward strand.
CCATCCGTACCTAGCCAGTTTCTCTTCAATATTTCCAATCAGTCCAACCCACATCCCTGTTCATGAAGCATCATTGACAGCTTCGATGTTCCATTTCTGACCCTGTCAGAAAGAATCGGAGGGCTTATGGGACAGTTTGCACAGCCTACAGTAGTGTACAGTAGTGTAGTGTCCTTGGCCTTCACATTCACTCACCACTCACTGACTCACTCAGAGCAACCTCCAGTCCTGCAAGCTCCATTCATGGTAAGTACCCTATACAGGTGTGCCATTTTTATCTCTTATACTGCATTTTTACTCTATCTTTTCTGTGATTAGATACACAAATACTTACCATTGTGTTATAGATGACCTACAGTATTAGATAAACGAACATGCTGTACAGGTTTGTAGCCTAGGAGCAATAGGCTTAGGCGTGTTGTAGGCTATGCCATCTATTTTTGTGTAAGCATGTAAGTGCACTTCATGATGCTTGCACAATGACAAAATCACCTAACGAGGCATTACTCAGAACACATCTTCATCATTAAGCAACACATGACTGTATTTGCTACGATGATTTTTTTCTTGAAAACATCAGTTTTTAAAACATATTTATGATACAGTCAATTAGTGTTTTATAAGATGATTTTTATACTGTCCTAATGCCAGGAGCTGGTAATCATCACGTGCTTCGATTAACTTGAAAGTGAAAAGATTTACCTCCTTCTAGGAATCTGGTCTAAATATTAGCAGACTGAGTACTCTCCCTTTAATTTTATGAATTTGCGTTGAAATTGTTGTACCACTGGCTCGATGCATGAGTCTATTGTCTCAAACAGATGCAGACGACTGGAAGATATAGTCCCCATTTTTGTTTTCTTTACTATCTCCTACTGCACTGGAAAAGCCATTGCTACTCACTGAATACTTGTTAAATGAAGAATTGAATGTATAGCCCCTAGGTTAATTCTAACTTTTACTGTTAGCATCAAGGTGAGCGATTAGCCCAGGGTCACAGTGAGAAGAACTTTGATACTTCTGAAGAACCATATGTCTGAAAACTGCCAAATGTATAAATAAATGGTCTCTACAGATCATTGGGTTCCACATCCAGACATTCAAATTTACTAAATCTGGGCTGATGGAAGAGGTTGAACTGGGTGAGATTCTACTAGCATAGGAGTCAGCAAACTCTGGCCCACAGGTCAAGTCCAACCCATGACCTGTTTTTGAACGACCAGAAATCTAAGAACAGTGTATACATTTTTTTGATGGTTGAAAAACAATCGAAAGAGCAGTACAATTTCGTGACGTGAAAATGATGTGAGATGCAAATTTTAGTATTCATAAATAAAGTTTTACTGGGACACAGCCATGCTTATTTTTTCACGGATTGTCCACGGCTGCTTTCATACTATGCTGGCAGAATTGAATAGTTGCCACAGAGAACACCTGGCCCGCAAAGCCGAAAATATTTACTATCTATCTGGCCCTCTACAGAAAAAGCTTGCTGACTCTTGCTCCACTGTATCTTTCTGGCCCTCTTAATCCATTTATATGCATTTCTTCCTTTAGCGTGCAAATGGAAACTGAATTTCGGTTCATTAATAGAAGCAAGAAACCTTTAGCTTTGCCTCCAGATGTTATTCTTTTTCTTTCTCTTGAGAATCTTGAATGTTCTATATCTAGATTCTCAAAGCTAAAGAATAATGAGGTAGAATATGTTTTATCCATTACCGTATCCCTTTACTATGAGAATCCTGAAAGTGTGGTTTTCCCTTTAGGTTAGAGAACTACATTCCTTTTCTAGTCACACTCCATTTTTAGTTCACACACAGGCTGTCAGCTCCATAGAACAATGCCAAATGAGATTCTTAGGATCTCTTAAAAATCCCTTCCAGTTTGGTTTCTGTCCATATCTCACTCAGGTATTTTCCTCAAAAAGGCCTAGGAATAATGGAATAACCTGTGATTATGAACGGCGTGTTCGACTTCCCTATTTGGTGTGTCTTTGTGCTTTGCAGCATCATAGCTTTCTTGGGTTTAGCAAAAAGAGGTGGGACAACCTGTCTTTTGTAGGCAGAAGCCATTCTGAAATGGCAGGGAGACAACGGGAGGCACAGTGGGAAATAGTCTCACTTCTTTACATCATTCATTCACTCCTGCACCGCATGTGATATGGCTTCTTCTATCCCATGGAAAGTACTCTACATATGGTCACCGATAATCTCTTAACTGCCAAATCCAAGGGACACGTCTGTCATCATCCTGAGGTCTATTCCGAAACATCTGACACATCGATCGCTCTACCTTATTTCAAACTCTCCCTCCTCAGATCCCAGAACAAAAACCAGTCCCGATGTTCCTTTTATCTGAAAAGTCCTTCTATCTGGTGGACTCTTCTCTTTCTACCTGTGCTTCCCAGATTGTGCATTTCCAGGGTTACAACTGAGGACCTCTGTATTTCGTTTCCGTGTGTCCATTCTGAGTAAGCTCAGTGACTTCTATGTTTCGGTTACTAACTACATTTCAGTGACTGTATTCTTAGCTTGCTTGAGAGTGCCATAATTCACCTAGTCATTCTTAACTCCCTACTTTCTTCATTTTCAGCACTTACAAACTGTTGTTTTCAACAGTCATTTATTGCTCCATATGTTTTGAGTTTTCTTTTCCTCCATTCCCACTGTTACTTCCTCTTTTCGGGCCCTTATCATCCCTCACTTGAACTATTTGCACTAGTCGTCTGCTAGTCTCCCTGCTGTCTCTGGTCTTCTCTCTCTAACCCACCTCCAATATTATAACAAGTGCTATCCTCAGGACGGTAACCGTATCACTGTCTTTCCAAAAGCCTTCAATGGCAACCATTTTCTCAAGTGATAAAGTCCAAATTTCTTATGTTGATTATAGCATTAGGTCTAGTTTCTAATCTTGCCTCCTATCATTCATTCACCAGTTGTAGTCTTCACTTCATTCGTGCAAAAAGACTGGTTTTTCTGGAACCTACACACCTTTGCTCTAATTATCATATTCTTCACCTTTACCACCATCTGGACAAATCTCAACACATCTCCCAAGCCCCACTTCAAATATGGTACTCCCCTTCCCAAAATTAATTACCCCTCCTCTTTGCCATCGTGGGGGTTTGCATACCAGTCAAGGAGAGCCTATTTTGCAGTGTACTATAATTGTTTACATGTTTTTCACACAGCAGACGATGTCTCCTTCCCCTTTGTGTTTTCAGTGCATAGCTCAGTGTCTGCCTTACCAAAAGTCTCCAATGAATGAATATATCCAAGCTATATGTCTGTACCTACACCATGAGCCCTCTAGATTCTGTTACAAGGCATGTTAGAAATGAATGGTGCTGTCAGCAGCCAATAGGGCAATTATCAACAGAAAAGGTTTATTTCCTTCTCTTGATTTTTTTTTTTGAGATATTCTCTTGAGATTATTTGCATTGAATCTAGGCTAAGTGTATGTGGCTACAAATAGTCACTCATGAAGTCAGATGTGGGAGGAATAGTATTTTAATAGAGTGGAAGAGGCGAGACTTCCAAATGTCACTATTAGTGATTAAGTCACATATATTAGAAATAAAACTTAATTTCTCCTATTAATACCAAGAGAGTTGGGTAAGAAGTTAGTGTCTTAGTCACATAAAGAATGTATATATGTGTGTGTGTACATATATATGTATATATATGATAAAGTATGTATATATTTTAATACGATTATTATATTACTAAGTCACATATTTTATATCTATCCTCAGAGAATTATCATTTTAATAAGTCCAATAATAAAGACTTATTAAAATGATAATTTTAATAATTATCATTATTAAATGATAATGATTGAGCCGAACACCCATGGAATTTAACAATTCCTTATTGAATTCAGAAATCACACATATAAAAAGCTAATTAATAGTATAAGGCAGTTCGAAGCATTCCAATTAACGGCGAATAATAAGTGAGATTCTATTTTGTGTTTCTTTTTGCTCTGCTATAGCTCTTTGCATGTACAGGGTGTTTAATAAGTACTTGCTGAGTGAAAGAAGTGACCGTGGAATGGAGGCCAATTTGTAGTAATTTTTCAATTGCACTTTCTTTGCTGTGTGCATTAAAATGAAATTGAGTCTCGATCTGTTTATTGACACCAGCTAGTTGTAGATAAGTGTAAGAATTGATCCTTAATACTTTCACAGATCTCATTTATTATTATTATTGAAGATCAAGCTTATTTTTATCTTTCAAATTTAAAATCAAAATTAATAAATACATAAGTAGTAAAGATATTAAAATATATAAGTAACAAAGCCATAAAAATGCATATAATTTAAAGCTATGTAGAGTCTGCTACTTAGTTGAAGGCTTCGTCAGTGTTACTGAGATTCATTGGGTGTAAACGTAGATAAAACTCTTTAATGACGTGAATCTAAATACTCCGGAAATCTTCTTCTTTTCAGTGGAAGTGAATTGCTTTTATACGAGGCCTAGGTTTTCCAGTTGGAAGGAAATCATCTGAAGACATGGTTCCTTCTAGAAGTTGTTTTAGAGTCTTTTTCAGAAGGAGGCTTAAGTGATTCCACAGGCCTCTCCAGGTTCGTTGTGGTGGAGTACAGGTGATCTGTACGTCATTGCTCTTTGGGCGGATTTATAATATGCACCAGGCTGCCCAGATTTACCCGTCGAAACTTCTTAAAGCTTAGCAAGATATCTTTTTCCTTTTTTAACAAAAGCATGGACGATGATGATTCTAACTCATCTGTTTTTCTGTGTCTATATATGAAGGTAAATATTTTCATAAATGTGCTTAAAAAACATTAGAATATTTTAAATGGCCATCCCTGATGTCCTCTCCTTTGCCTTTTCTAGTTTGGAGCTCCAGCTTAGGAAAATAGTCATATTTTAAAGCAGGTATAGATTTTTCTAAAAGTTTTTCCAGTACAAGAAAATTGGAATCTCACAGACGTGCACGTACTTATTTTATCTTCTCTTCTCCCTTTATTTGACCAGAAAGTTTTGATTCCCCTAGTAATAATCCTATAGAATTACTATGTAGCTTGACACAATGGCTGTGGCAAGTTTTGTTGCTGTTTTCAAAATCACACGTGTGTAAAAATAAAGAGAAATGTTTATATTTATTGATTTATTTATGTTAAATTTATTAGGGTGACATTGGTTAATAAAATTACATAGGTTTCAAGTGTGCGATTTAATAATAATGCGTCATATGTATATTGCATGGCGTGTTCACCACCCAAAGTTAAATTTCCTTCTGTCTCATAGTTAGATAGAGTTAATACAACAGGTAATTCTTCCAAAGACGTTGGAAATTGAATTTTACTCCTCCATTCTCATCTTAGAAGATACATTGACAGTGGCTCAGTACATGCTTTGCTCACTCGTCTTATTGGCAGTAATACCAGATGCACTTCATTTAATCGAATAGCTGTGTTCTTGAATGAGTAAATAAATATTATTCGGAGTTGACCTATTTACATGCACTAGAAGAACTTGTCATTTGAACAACCTTAGTTTATTATTTCAAAGATTATACTATATTGCAAATAATCCTTTATTCAGATTTTCATATATTTAGCTTTTTTTTTTTTTTTAATACCAAGGCTTACATCAAAAAAGTCAACTTTCTATGAGTTTGAACTACCAATTTGGTGGACATTACTTTTTTTTTTTTAATTTACTTTCTCTTTGAATTATTTTTGCTACCATGGGAGAATGAACAAGGTTAGTTAGTAGAGAATGAGCTCATTTCTGCTGCTCCAGCTATTTTTAGAATCTTTGCTTTTAAAAAAAAGTGGTTGGAGGGAAAAAATGGACCTGCAACCAGGCTCACCCTGGTCTCCATTAGCACAAGCACTGGTGAGTTTAATCTCTTCTGTTTTTGCCTTTAGTTTTCAATAAAACTGTTTTCTTTCTTTTCCCCCTAAACTTGTTATATAAGAGTATAGTAGTTACAGATCAGTCTGTATAAATACATGTTTATATGAATACATGTTTGAATACATGTGAATACATGTTTATCATATGAATGCATGTTTATAAATAAATTACTTGGTTATTTTGGTCTGTTAGTTAAATATGCACTTAAGACATTTTAAAAAAATAGAAATTCTCATGTTTTTCATGGAATGGATTCAAAGTTGCTGCAGATTTAGTCAGTCATTTGTATTTAAATATTTTCAGGAGTTTTTGCATCAGAAGTTTATACCCACATCATGGTCTAAAGTAAAAATCAGTTAGCTATATTAAAACGGTGATAGTAAATATCTCATTTGCTAATTCTGTATTTGTCAATAAGTTACTTTGCACAAGGCAATGTTAAATACTCCCATTCCCCTCCTAATTTCAGTATGTACTCGACTATATATCCAATTCTTTTTTTCAAGAAAGCCACATCCTAGGAATCCAGAAAGGAATTCTAGACTGGTAATTCTCAGTTTCTCTTAGTATCATTTATAAAGCAGACAAAACAATTTCTGACATCCGATTTTTGAAAACCATAAAATCAGTTCACCGCTAAAGTCCAAACTTTCTAAATCAAATTTTGACCTAAGAACAAATACTTTTGTCATTTATAAACCTTCGAAATTAGGGTTTTGAGTAGAACTTTCCAGACAGCCTTCAACAAAGCCGTGTCGACACACATCCCTAAAGCACATTGAATTACACAGTACCCCATCGTGTATGAGCAGCATTTGCCACAGAAGGAAAAGTACTTAACCCTTGAGCAGGTCTGTTGGTGGAGAGGTGACAGGTGGAATCCAGCGAGGGTGCTGGACAAGGGTGAATGTGAGGTGTGTGCATGTGAGGGTGCAGGGAGCTCTGGGCTCTGGGTTGCAGGGCAGGGCACCCTCTCAGTTCTTTGCAACTCTGGTGTGTGAAGTGATTTATGGGAGCTGCAGCCCACGGGCCATACATCACCTTCCTGGTTGGCTTTGTTGACACCTTGTCACATTCTTGCAGGGCTTGAGGAATTCATTGTTCTTGTTTAAACTGATAAGAACAAAAAGGGAAAAAAAGGTTTTCTCACTGAGACCTTGGGAAAGGCGAGGGGGTGGGAACATTGATGTAGAGCAGCAGGGCTTCGCTTTCCCAAGCAATGCTTCCTGTGCATCTGCCACATTCGTCCTTCCCAAAGAAGCTGTGCCATTAGGTGTGCCAGCTGCAGCTTTATTTGCCCTCTGAAAGTAGTTTTCTGGTGGCGAGGTATTCTTTTTGCTGGAATCACACTGCGGAGAGGGGCTTTGCAAGGAGGACGGAAGGAAGGAATTTTCCTTCAAGAAGTAGGAGATAGAATGGCTGAGAGGAGATTCCAGGGGAAGGTAAAATGACCCTGGTCACTGGGGGAATGTAAAACATGCGGTTACTTTTGATGCGAGCCCGTCTCTTCGAAGTTCATCTTTTGTACAGCATGCTTTTCGGGCATGATGCCATGCTGACCTCTCTCCCCTTTAATGTGTAGTGCCCCATGCCTCACTTAGTCTTCTGGCAGCCTGCACGCAGAGGCTGGCATCTGAGCCCAGCACTTGAAGACAGCAAAGAGTTTCAGAATGGGAGCTCATCGAGTCACTAGTTAAAAGGTTGTGCGATATATACGTAGAGCATTATCTTTCACTGCAGTGGAGCAAATGAATGATCTACCTGTCTTTCTTAGATGTCTTTAGCATAATATCTCTGCTATCCTTGCTTTAAAAAATAATAGCTTAAAGTCCTTTTAAAAGTAAATGGGGTGATATTGGTTAATAACATTACATAAGTTTCAAGTGTACATTTCTATAATACATCATCTCTATATTATACCACTCAAAGTCTAGTCTCCTTCGGTCACCATATATTTGGCCCCCTGGCCCCCTGTACCCTCTTCAACCTCCCTCCTGTCTCTTTCTTCTCTGGTAACCCACCTTTCTGCTGCCCATGTCTGTGAGGTTGTTTGTTTTGTTAAACTCGTTTTCATCCAAGAAAAGTAACAGGTCAGATCCCAAGTACCACATGGGATTGTAAATGTGCATACTTCCTTTGTGAAAATAAATGTGTGTGTGTTTTTTGTTTTTTTTTTTTTTGAGAGCAGTTTATCACAAATGTATTCTATCTACTAATATTCTTTATCATCAGTTTTGTTGATTGGAAGGAGAAGAACCTATTCACACCCCAGCCAAGGGCAAGGTGTCCGGGGAGTTCTTGAATTTTTGTGTTACACTGTTAACAAGTTCATGTGTAATGTCATAAATCACTTTACCTGGAAGTGACATTTACACATCCCCACTATGAACCTCATTTTGAACTGGAGCCATAAAAGCCATTTTCAAGCTTTTTAAAATGGCTCTCTGCAACCGCATATCCTGTGGAATGCATATGTATAAACTGCTTCTTGCATTTGGTTGACCAAGCAGTTCCTATGCTGCAAACAAGGGGTGCTTGAAGAACTGCCAAGGTAGGTGGCCAGAAAATGGGATTCAAGAGTTGACATTGTGATAACATGGACTGCAAATGAAAGTGGCCTAATAAATGTATAATAGTACAGTAACGGCATGATTAAAATAAGAAATTGGTTTTGCAAAAGCATGCACTTTTTCTTTTGTCATCTATCTTGCTATAAAGTGCCATTTTGACAACATTAGAATGCATAAATATGTGCAATGCTGTCAACATCAGCATCTATCCAGTTTTTAAAATTTACAAGCCCAGTTTCCCCCATTTTTTTTTTTTTTTTTTTGCAACTCTGATGAGCCTGCCAGTTCTGTCTTTGCCTTTTTCTTAGCTTGGAGGCTACTCTGGTTTTCAGAATTAAGTTTATTGACAGTGTTTCACTGCTCTCTGCTGGAGGAGCCCAAAGTGAGGCCAGGCTTCCAGGGCTCCAGTCACTTGCAAAGAATGCAGGTGAGATGGCTCAGCTGATAAACTCCCAGCTCCTGAAATTCAACCTAACACAAGACTTATTCATGCTGGTCATAGACCACAGTTGAAGAGCTATGTTGTGCAGACTAGAGATGGGGTTTTCTTAGAGGGGAGGGTGGTTAAGATGAAAATGGAGCACTGCCCAGACTCCAACTTCTTACTTCGAATGTTGCCCAGTGTGAAGATGTCCTATGTAATGGTGCACGGAGACTGCAGTTTCCCCAGTTAAAGTTCAGCCTTCCATTTTTGACACATAGATGTACATTTTACTCTACTGTAGACACCTGAGGTCACCCCCGTCCTACCCTCCAAAGAAAGGAAATAAAGCTTTTTTGACCAAACTTTATATTTTTTTTTTCTAAACTTATTCGTTAGTATGTGCATGACTGGAGAAGAAAAGAGCAAGAGTATTTATATTTACCGAGTTAAGCAGTGAGTGTGTTAGGACATTTTTTTTCTAAAACTTTTCTAGACGGGAATAAATATTAATTTACATTTTCATTTTCATGAACACAAAACTGTACTTTAGTTTCAATGTTCTACTTCTCAAGTATGGAACAAAAGTACACGTACAAAAACAAAGACACTTGCAAAGCAGACACTTCAGGTGACTATCATTTTTAGTATATATATGGAATATGTGTATCCACACAGTTATGCACATGTGCATGTGTGCTTATACATATATTATACTTATATATATATTTTGAAAGGATAGGGAGAACAGATTTAAGCATAACACATCTCCAAAGTATTTTATGTTCTTTTCAGTCTGGCATCTTTTAACTGAAAAACAACTCGATGAATAGAAATCGTAAAAAGCCACTCTTACAACAGCATTAAAGTGCTATTCTATTCTGCAGCATTCCAAGTGAATTATTGCTGTGCTGTCAAAGAAAACAAAAACATTTGGGAAAGACTGTTTATTTTACAGTGGTTGACCAAAAGTATGCAAGCGGTTATAAAAAAATGTAGACGGCTAACGATGGGAGGTGCCACTTGCACATTCTGAAATCCATTCACAAACCCTCGACACTAACTCTCTATCACTGGCGATAATATTAGAGGCAAAAGCATTTTCCGTGGGGGAAAATCCTAACACTTTCAAAATATTTCAGTTTAAAGCAATAAATAAAACTCCTATCTCCATTCTCTGTCTCCGGCATCGCCTCACAGAGCCCGATGGCATGATATTTTTTTTTCCCCCAAGAAGAGCAAGGAAAATTTTGCAAAACTATTTCTCTCAGAGGTTATGGCAATGAGCTATTTTTGTGCTGCGCAGCATGTATTACCCTTTGTGTTTAAAGATTAAAATAAACGCTGCCATTGACAATATTAAACTTTCGTTCAACAACTACTTCGTTTTAGAAGTAAATGAGAAATTAGAAATCCCTAACGCAGCCCCTTCATAATAAAGATAATAAAATGTATACTCAGAGAAGCTAAATGACTTGCTTAAAGTGCAAAGCTAGGCAGTATGGAGGGATAAGAGAAATAGAAAGTTACTGTCTGTGTTGTGGTATGTTTTGCTTGAGAAGCAGACTATATATAGTCAGAACCTCACTGATACCTCCTGGTAAATGCTTATTTTAATATTTAAGAATTTCTCATTGGTGAAGAGATTCTTTTTCTAAGAATCTAGATCTTGAGTTTTAGGTCTCTTACTTTTTTAAAGAAAAACTCACTGATAAGTCAGGATCCATTTAACTTTCTGGTAGATCATTAGATACAGTTTTGAGAAATGGCTCTATTTATCATTATCATATGGTAAAAGATACAAAAAGCTCCTTGATATGTCTAGCATGATTCTGTCACATAAAACCACTCAGTAGATATGGATTGAAAGAATGCCTTTAGGGAAATGGTTCAAATTTCCTTTCTGTCGGTGCCAATGCAGCTTGTTTCTGGGTGGTGTGTAAATTGGGAGGAAGGCGTTACATTTCAAGTGTCTCATTTGTGGTACAGTGAGTTGACAATTTACCACCATTCACATGTATTAGATGCTTTAGGCATCTGGCTTTCCTAACGCTTTGCCCCCGGAGTGGAGAGAGTGAAAGGAAGAGAAGGAGACAGAAGCAGAACTACTTGCATCTCTGCCCCCTACCTCAGCAGCTCCTTCTTCTCGTCTCTGAGGATCTCCAGAGTCTGAGAGTTTTGTGTGGTGTTGGCCCAACAAACAGTTGTCCTCTTGATGGCTCAGCTGTTTGTGTCTCCTGAGTGAAACAGCATCAGAATTTTTTTCAGATGTAGCATCTGCCTTCTTCCCTCCGTGACATCCTGGGTTAGTCACGTGCTGGCTGGCCAGGATATGTAAATAAAACTTGGCTAAAAAACACTTAAAGGATTATGAAGCAATCTTGCTTAATAGTAGCAAAACAAAACAAAACAAAAAACCACTCCAGCAAATCCTCCTGTGTGCTACTTACTAAGCAGTGGAAAGATCCAGCTATGACTGGAGCTGTCTCGACCTGAGTATTGTCCTAGACCCAGAAAGAGCTGGAGAGAATGACAGGGAGAGGAGAAACCGTGCGGAAGGAGAGAGCTTGACTCACTCGCCGCCCTCTGCCTCGCTGCAGACAGCGCCACACGTATTCCCTCCCGGCAGTAGCTAATGAGAGCGGCATGCTGGTGAAGCAAGCCTGCTAATCCCGGAGCCCTCCTCTCACGCGTGTGCTGGGATGGCCGGTTCACTGCCGCTTACACATCCTCGAACTGCACACTTTTTCCCATGGCTCAGAGGTGGCCTGGCCCTCGGTAGGTCCCCGGGGAGTTTCCATGTTGCAGAACGCGTTGAGAGATTCAGATTGTGGGGTTCCCATGTGGCTTTTGCAATTGAATGTCTCCATCTCCTGTCCCTGGACAGTCGGTTGCTGGCCTGCCTCTGAGTTGTCTATCGCCAAAGCTGTCTGCTCTGACCGGAGGGAAATGAGCGTGGAAACCCCTTGTGCCTGTGTGTGCCAAAAGCAACCTTAGTCAATGAAAGAGCTCGGCAGACGGCGGGGTCCTGCGTGCCGACCTTTCTTGCTGCTCCTATGAGAATCATGCGCTGCTATTTCTGTGGCTTCTGCCAGTTGGCCCCTGCCCACCTTTTCTGTTCTTACTAAAGCGGCCAGGAACTGAGCGAAAGAGGAAGCCTCGGCTGTACTCCCAGCTGCGCTGCCAGGAGTGCGTCTGTAGTAGGTCCAGCAACACAAACAAAACAGGGCAGAGCCCGGGGAGGCCGGCCAGAGCAGCTGAGTGTGGAAACAAAGGAGCCCGTCCGTCCGCAGCCACAGCTTCAGCCGCAGCCGCAGCTGCAGCAGCAGCAGCAGCAGCAGCCACAGCAGCAGGGGGCCCTGGAGCAGCAGGCCAGGGGACCTTCCAGAGTGGCTGCATCCTCTCAAAGATGGGACATTGAGGCCCAGAGAGGATGTGCATACCTGAGCAGTGGCCTGAGGGCCCGTGCACGCTGCTTTTGATTTTGTCGCTCCACTGCTAATGATGTAACCCTGGACAGCTTACTCTCCCCAGCCTCAGTTATCTCATCTGCAAAATGGGGATGAGAATAATACATTACTCCCTCCTTCTAAGGATTTGTTGTGAGAATTAAATGAGAAAGTGTACACAAAGCACTTGCATGATGCCTGGCACTTAGGAAGCCCTCAGTAAACACAAGGACTTGAGATGCAAGCGGAGCAGGAAAGATAGGGAGTTGTTCATAAACACCAGCTCTGTCAGCAAAATGTTTTTTTTTTTTTAAACAGGGTTGCTTTTCACGAGGCGGAGTAAGTGCACTAGAATTAAGATCTGGTTGATTATATGATTTTGTTTAGTTTTGATGTTATTGTAATGTTTAATCAAATGGCAGACACTCCTCCCCCTTCCAGGAAGAGCCCAGCTTGAATAACGAGGAAGCGGGTTATGTGAGCCATGGAATCGTTGCCCTTCAGACTTCCTGCATCTATGTTTATCCCCTTTGTGAAAGCGCATTTGAACCTTCCTGACCTGGAGTTTAAAATGGCCAACTTCGAAGTTATATTCTGATGGAAAACACTTCCTAAAAGGTTGAATGATTGTTGTAGGGATAAAAGAAGAGAGGAGGTGGTGAATTATGCCGCATTTGGGGAAAACACTAATGACACGGTTTTTCGCCCTTTTTCGCCCTTCGGCCCAGGTATATGGAAGAGATAAGGAGCCAGCTTATGATAACACTTTTTCCAAAAGTGCTTTTACATCCAGTTCTGACACTAACTGGTCGTGAATCACTTAATAAAGATAATGATACAATAACACTGACCATTTATTGAGACCTTACTGGATGTCAGGTATTGTGCAAAATACTCTAATATTTGTTAGTTCGCTTAATTTCCACAAAACCCCATGAAATAGTTTCCCCCTTTTGTGGAAGTGAGGCTGAGAGGTTAGATAACTTGCCCAAGGCCACTTGGCTGAGTGCTCCCAGGCTTTTAGTCATTGTGCCATGTTCTGCTTCCCTTGTAATGTTAGCCCTAGCCTGAGCTGTTTTGTCGCTTGTAAATTAAAGGCTGGACAACACTATTGCCAAGGCTACTTCTTCCAAAATTCTAAATATTTCCAAAAAGAGACGCAGTTTAAAATAAGCAATCTTGCTTTCCAAATAAATGCTACTCTATTGAAATCAAGGAACCAGGCATCTTTGTCATATGTATGTATTATTTTAAGTTAGAGAATTCAAGAAGAGATTAAAAACTGGGAAAAATAATTTCATATGATATTTTGATATATATGCATGTTCCGTGGCCCTTGGTAAAAATGAACATATTTACCAAACTGTGGCTGCCCGGTTGATAACGACTAATCAATATTAATGCACAAGCATGTCTCCTTTTTCTGTCAAGGGCAAAATTTAAACTTTATTTGTGCTGGCCTTTATTTCTAAGGAAGGGTTGTAAATTTGTGCATATAATTTGCATCCTCAAGGTAAGCGGTCCGAATACCTCAACATTATTATTTTACTGGGTGAAATTTCTCTATCAAAATTTTCATGTCCTAACGGAATTATGCTTCTAAATTCTCAATATTTATTAGTATCTTTGAAGTTTTGTTAGTTCACCTCATCTGGATTAATATGTGCTAATAAACACTGCCTGTGTGACCTTGGATGTGTTTCCTAATCCCTCTGGGACTTAACTGCCTCAGCTACAGAAGGGGGATGGGAGTAGAATAATCACATTATTATAATAGGTTGTTGAGGACATTAAATGGGTTAATTATGTAAAATGCTTCAAATTGTGCCTGGCACCTAGTAAGTGCTATCAAAGTGTTAAATAATATTACTAATCACTTACAATTTCCAAACTTGGATTATGCTCAGAAAGTTTTAAATCATAACAAGCCTTCCGAATGATTCTATTTTAAATTATTACTCAGCATTATGAAGTTTGCTGTTTTCATTTCTCTCTGTTGTCTGTAAATTACACTTGCATAGGAAGTCTTTTTTTTTTTTAATAACTTTTTATATTCTTCCACTTTATCTTCTCTCTGGCATTACAGTAAGCGGTGACTTACAGTTTGTATTTCTTTAGAATTTTATCCAGAGAAACTCTTGATTTTAAGCTGTGGCATATAATGGGTCAAATTACACTCACCGAATTGATTAACTCTGAACTGCAGATTGTTTTAGGTAGAATTTGTCCTCAAGTTTTTCCTTAGTGTCTGAGTTTCAGAGAAACATGTTCCCAGTCCCAGTCATGGTAAGTGACATCACGAGATACATATTTCTCAGATACAAAAGTTTGTTATGTTCTTTTGGCCAGAAGAGACTCCTCTTCCTGGGAAACGTAGCCACAGAATGCTGCGTTTGAGTTTTATTAATATCCTTGCAGATTGAAAACAAAATGTTTTCCCTCCCCGTTTTTGTTCTTTTCCATTTGGCAAACCCGATAAGTTACCACATGAGCCAATTGTGTGTTTCATTCGCTTATTTTCTTGTGCACTAGCAGCCCTGGTGATGTCATCTACAATGTGTGCAGTCCCCGGGAATAAATAACATGCTGGAAAATAGTTTGTTTTGAGGCAACAGGATCATTTATGCATCTTACGGTACAGCGCACTCTAAATATCTCAAATCAATTTTTTTAAAAAAATAATTTCAAGGCAGGCGACCTCTCCCTTATATCTTGGCTCAAATGATAATAATAATCACAACAATGATATAAAAATGTTTTTTAGATCTAATGACTGTGACTTGAGTCACATTTTCAAAATTATTTTAAAATTTGATTTGATGATATCAAATATCTATGCTATAAAAATGTCTTTTCTTGAAAAAAAAAAAAGCAAATTACTAGGTTAAAAGATCAGCCTTATTAAATTTGGCTTACATTTATATTTTTGTTGTTCTCTTGTCACCATTCTTCAAAAATGTTCATTGACTAAAAAGAGTACATGGTTTTAAAGGGTTAGGATGCTGAGTGGAATTTAAAGTGGACTGTTCTCAAAATACTTTCAAGCCGACAGTTCCCTTAAGGTTAAAGATTCTCTAGCGCCCTTAGTCCTGCTGCCTCTTCCTGGCAAGAGGCTTCTTTCGACCCATCATTCTTGCAGGGACCTCCTGAGAAGGACATCGGATTGAAAGACAACACAGAGGTGTTCCGAGAAGGAGCCACGAACCCAACCAGGGCATACCACTGAATTCAAGAGAAATTTCTGACAAAGCTTTTCGGTTTGCCAGCCGAGAGCCAACTGGCAGTGGTTACTTTCACTCTTTGCCTTATCTTCAACACACTTTTGCTATTTGAAGGCACAGTCCATCGAATTCCTCACTTACCATTTTATTCATTGCCTTCCTCCACCATTCTCTGATAAGCAAGCAAGACTCTCTTGAAGTATAGATTGGATTATGAAGTTTTTGGAATTTTTAATGACTTTGAGCTCATTTAGAAAGTAATGCATGTTCCTCGTGGCCCAGAATTGTACAAGGCCAATTACCTCACTCTATTTATTTGGCAATTTAAGTGATGTCTTTTCTATAAAGAGCTCATTACACAAATGGCTCCCTATGCAATCAGTGTTATTTTAGTGGGAATTTCAAAGACGAAAGTTTGATGACTTGCTCTAAGATCAGTTTGATGAAGGCAATGAAAATCTTAACTTGACTCTTTTTTCTGAAGTGGGCATTTCAGTGAATTACCAAATGGAAGAGTATTAAACAATTTTATATTAGAATCTGTGAAATTCTAAAAAATTTAGAGAGTGATAGATCTTAACTTTTGTCACAAAAATAATTAAACAGTAAAGATTCTTTGGAGTTTGATCACTAAGACCCTATAAGAAGATACTTGTAGTTAACATGGCTTGCCATAGATCAGCTTTTTTTTTAAAACAACAACAACAACAACAACAACAACAACAACTTCTCAGTTTATTATTCCAGTTGCGTTCTCTTGCCTCTTACACCAAAGCATTATGTTTCTTTTGGATCACTTGTTAGGTTTTAAAGTTTCCTCTTGCTCCCCCTCACTTACACAAACACACAATACGCCCCCCACATGCACCGCCCCCACACACGCACCTTCGCAATGTGGTTCTCCTGAGGTCCTCGATGCCCTTTTCCGTAGCAGTTTAAGGGCATAAGATGCAGTTTGTGAGCTAGGGAGGCACAGATAGATATTTTCTTAAAAAAGGAACTTTTGAATAAAACTTCGTGCACACCATTGATTCATGGATTCATTCACCACTATGTATAGAATGCCTATAGTGTGTGAGGCATTTTGACCAGATTATCTCTAGTAACTCTTTTCACAAAGGTGGCTCAGGGACCCAGAGACTATCACTCGTTTTTAGAGATGCTTGTCGGACTTCAGAGCCTGTGCTCTTTCTACCAGTAGTGAGCTGCCTTCCATGTACATGCTAGCAAGGACTACAAGCTTGATATCTTATTTTACCATACTTTTGAATTTTATTGTCACCTTGCTCCAACCTACACCAAAATATCCAAAGTATTAAACATTTCTTAAATATTAATTGTTCTCATTTTAATCTCTCAAACTGTTGTATTATTCTAGTCACATAAACTCTAGTATCCACCTAGGTATTTAAGACTTATTTCATTTGGATTTTGGAAAGACTTATTGTAATTAACATAGAATCACAATAGGTTTTTTTTTTTCCCCCTTTAAGTTTCAAGACAGAGGGCTTCCCCCTGCCCCTGCAAATCGTGAGCTGCTAGTGTTATCTGGCATTTGTTCCTATTCTTTTCCAAAATATAATCTGAGCATTGAGTGGAGGATGCTCAAATGCCCCGTAGACGTCCAGACAATCTGTTATAGTAAATATATAGTAAATAACTGTACATACACACAGATGAAAACAGGTGAGTAGAGAGTTTCCGTTACAAGAATGCTAATTGAAAACCCAGTATACAAGGCCAATCAAGACTAGGATAGAATGTTCTAGCTTTGCAAAATAGTTATCGAATAGGAGTATAACTTTAAAGAGGTAGGTGAGTAGCTGTTGACAAATCTTAGTCGGGACGTTGTTTAGGTCATGGGAAAGTTCATATCGGGGTCGTTGTGAGAGATCTCATTTCTTTCTCATAGTCACTCAGTGAGGTAGTACTATTATCATCTTCATTTTATTGATGAAGAAAGCAAGGTACAGATTGGTAAACTAATCTGCTGGAGAATTCAACAGCTAATAAGTGATAGAGTGAGGCAGTGCAGGCTGGCTTCAGAGACACTGTATGTGACTACCTATCTCTTTTGACAGCCTAGCCCCACTTACATGGCAGGTCACTCTGAAAACTTCTTCTGCCTTCTTCATTAAAGAAAAGCCAAGCTGTCCTTCTGCTAATTCTTAACCACTTTTATTTTTTCCACAATTGTTACAGATAATGGAGCTATACGGCAACAACATCACCAGCTCACAGAGTACTTAAGTAGCAAAGAATCTTCAGATTCCTCTGGGCTAACTTTATCAGCAAAAACTCTTAAGGTGAGAGTTGCCCAAATCTTGAAAAGTATTCCACTACAAAGGTTAGTTGTTACCAAGTACAGGCCACTACTTAAGTACACGTAGCATTAAAAACATTGTATTATCCCACTATATTCAAGTTTGATAGAGCAGAGACCATATTTTATGCATTTTTCTATGTCCAGCCCTTAGAACAGTGCCTGGGACATAATAGCTGCACAATTCGTGTTTGTTAAGTGAATGATGGACTGAATGAATAAAATAATAGGCCTTGGTTTTGAGTCCTTTCAAAGTCCCACTTAATCTTTCATTAACAGATTCTTGTGATTTGATCAATGTAAAGAAAAATGAGACCATCACCTTGTGTTGTTCTAAACACTATATTTCTATAATGCTGCTCAGGATGTAAACCTTTTCCCTTTTCGGCAGCCATGTCACACTCCTGACTCGAGCTAATTATATGTGCCATGAAATTCTGCCGCCCGCCTGCCCGCCCCTACTCTGCTTTCAGGTAGATCAGAAGTCCTTCCTTTATCTCCTCTCCCATATCTTCCCCTCCTTCCCAGCCCTTGGAACCAGTTGTCTTTTTCCTGTGAAGCGTAGAAATCTAACCCTTCCCACACTGTTTTTGATTCCAAACCCTTATACCTAGCAGGCCATTTACAAGATTGAGATTCAATAAGCATGGTAACTCCAGGGACTTTCCTGGTTCCATGATCCATTTCTGCCTCTTGGGGGCCAGACAATGCTAGGCTTACGGGAGACTCAGCCAGAAAACTGGCAAGTCGATTAATCTGTAGTTAACCACAGCAATAAATGAACACAAAGGAAATGCAGATGTAAGTAGGGGATAAATTTTGAGTGGTTCCATCAGTAGTGATTCATGATGTTAAACTACAATAATGTTATCCTCCATACACTCTCCCTGTTCCCTTTCTGACCCTGGAGCAGCATTTGGGGATGGCTGTTAGGCTTGGGGTGGCTTCTGTGGTTATGATTGTGAAAGATGGGTCCTAAGGATGTTAATCTGGCTGACAAACATTTTAATAAATATGTACAGTTGAAAGTGGCGTTATGTGCATTTAGGGGACAGTGGTAGTTAAAAGAGTGACTAAAATATTAAGGAGCTCAAGAGAGCAGAAGAGCAGTTTCTGGCTTCTCCAAGTTTGAGCTGTAGAATCAGCTGTAGCAGGGTAAAGAGCAGGGAAGTGACAGGGACACTAAGTTATGTTCCAGCCTAAGCTCAGCTGTCTTTTGCTATGTAATACAGTGAGCCACTTCTCTAATACCTGTGGGTGTCAGTTTCCTCACCCATAATATCAGTGATCATTTCTCAGGAGTATTACACCAGAGCATGATTTTTTTAAAAAAATTTTTATGAGCGTTTATTGGAGCCAAGCTGATGACATGCTGGAAAGCAAGCTCTCAAATGGTCCCGAGAGCGTGAATTTAAAGAGCCTTTTCCCCATGCCTGGCACAGAGGCTACACTCCAAAAATGTCTGTCCTTTTTTTGTGTGTCTCATCCTTTCTCTCTAGCTCCTTTGCTTCATCTCTCAGCTGACTTTTGCCCACTCGGTCAATTTGGCAATTACGGTTTTACGAGAATGGGCCTCCTTGTCTCTGCGCTGGTAAATGGGGAGCGGAGTACTCTGCCTCTCCACCGACACTCACTCACGCTGATGGTCTTGGCTGGGGGACAGAGGCTGCTGGCAGAAGGCTGAGAGGGAATGCACCGTGGTAGCAGCATGAAAGAATTTGGCAAGGAGGTGCTCGCCACATGATTGTGATTCATACTGTAGTCTCGAAATGTGGCAGGAGGGCTAGGAAAGGCTTTTAATGCCAGCACACAGAGAGCAGAGACACTCATTTTCAAACATCACATTCTTTTTATAGTACAGGCATGCCTCATAGGGAAAATATTGAACTTGGCCTGCCAGCACCA
>NW_011888790.1:2108535-2119434 GCF_000151845.1 Pteropus vampyrus
TCTCTCTAGCTCCTTTGCTTCATCTCTCAGCTGACTTTTGCCCACTCGGTCAATTTGGCAATTACGGTTTTACGAGAATGGGCCTCCTTGTCTCTGCGCTGGTAAATGGGGAGCGGAGTACTCTGCCTCTCCACCGACACTCACTCACGCTGATGGTCTTGGCTGGGGGACAGAGGCTGCTGGCAGAAGGCTGAGAGGGAATGCACCGTGGTAGCAGCATGAAAGAATTTGGCAAGGAGGTGCTCGCCACATGATTGTGATTCATACTGTAGTCTCGAAATGTGGCAGGAGGGCTAGGAAAGGCTTTTAATGCCAGCACACAGAGAGCAGAGACACTCATTTTCAAACATCACATTCTTTTTATAGTACAGGCATGCCTCATAGGGAAAATATTGAACTTGGCCTGCCAGCACCATGAGAGTCATCCCAACTGTGATTTTATTGCTTGAGTCACTCGCTGAATCAGATACTGGCTGCATGGAGGAAGTCTTCTATTAGGGATGCTTTGAAATTGTGTTTTTAATTAATTAACACCAACTCTGAGCTGGTGTTTAATTGAATTTTAGCTGACTCCCTTTTTCTTTTCTTGTCTGGAACATTTTTAGACATTTCCTCAAGGTCTCTCAGTTGGATCATTTTTAAGAATCTTGGTGAAAGAGTCATCTGTGTTGGGTGAACAATGCAAGGGACTCTTCAAAGTGGAGTTCATCATCTCTGAATGAATCCGATACATGGGAACAGTGGAGTCAAGGAAGGGTCTCTCAGAGTCTGGCATAATGCTTTTCATCCCTTCGGCAGTCTTCAATCCATTCATCCTGTTGTTAAAACTAGAGCTGGCCAGCTGCTGGGGAAAATCCAAATGGTGCTGCCTCCTGGGGCTAGAAGGGGGCTGACTTCAAGCACAATTATAAATGTGTAGCTCCTTCGAGCTGCGGAAACCTACAAAATGGCCTTGATTCACAGCGCCCCTTTGGCTCAAAGGCTCTCAGCTTCCCGTGTACCATAAATCTGTATCTGCATCAAAAAGTGTACAGGCTGCAGTGTGTGGAAGTCCCTCTTCCTCCGCGAGTGTGTCCATGACAGATTTATACTGATGGCTACACTACTCCACAGCCACAGATTCCTATTATAGTCATGCCCCACTAACTCGGCCCCCATTTCCTGTAAAAGGGGAGACGAGGTCTTGCATGGAGGACGGGTGAAGTTGCTCAGCTCTCTAATTTCTGTTAGTGCAGGAGGACCTTTAAGGGCCACAGCAAGACCCATTTTGTTCACAGCAACATCTACCATCTCTTCACGTCAGTGTGGTCACGGCGGAGGTCTGAGGCGTTTGGTCTCATGGCAAATCAGCCATGACAGAGCACTCCAGAATTCAGTGTTGTATGGGTACGGGCCAAACAGATATGCTTGAAAAGAATAAATACCATCTTTTGTTATAGTTTTGTTATATCTTCAGTGCGATTTCTTTCTTCTAAAGAGCAGAAGTTTAAAATTCGGGAAAAAAAAAGAAAAGAAAAGAAAAGAAAAGAAAAAGAGCTATTTTCTGTATTAATGTTTGTAAATGAGTTGCAGACCAGAGCTTGCTTTTGCAACCACCTCCTTGTTTGAGATGTTCATCCTTAGTGACTGTCGTCGGATTCCAGAGCAATGGCTGGTCACCACCCTTTTCTGTGTGACCGCCACCTTCATGGGCCACAGCTGGCCTGAGAGTTCCTACTGGCACAGAGCTAAATCAGAGCTGTCGTTCCAGAAGTTAAGCAACTAAGTGACAAACTGTTTAATTCATCTAATTTTGGGGGATGGGGATCAAAAGAGAAAGATATTAGAACGGTCTGAGTCTTCTAAGAGAAGAGAAAACAGGACCGGTGTCTGATTTTCTAACTCTGTTTAAGATCCAGCCTATACAGGATAGCTGGTCCTTATCATAGTGTTTGTTTTTGCTCACCGTACCCAAACATGTCACTAGCTGAAGTAGAGTATTTGTGATTTGATGGAATCCCTTAATGGAATTCCTTATTTAATGACGCGAAAGTAAAATTGACCTCTCCCTTTTGGTGCACAGATGTATAAATTTTATGAGAGTACATCCCAAGGTAGAGACTTACTGAAATAACTCTTAGAAAGGGCAAGTTTGGTTATAAACAGTGATGCCATAACTCCACAATTATGTATGCTCAACTATTTGTGATTTGATGGAATTCACTTTTTTTCAGATTGTAGTACTATAAAGAAATGCTATAAAGGAATGAAAAGTTACATAGCTAAAAAGTAGTGTCATGTTTTTGAATTCACAGTTCTTATTAATCTTTCTTTTCTGCTATTGGCCACTTTAACTTGAGCATGGTTGTGTGCCCCTGGTGTTTGAATTATATCCACTGCATTTTTTTTTTTAACATGCTAAGGATTCTGGTTTAAATAGAAAATCAAATTTCAGTTTGAAAAACTTAGTTTTAAAACTCTACCATCTGCTAGATTTTTGAAAGAGGATCTGGTAAATGAGAATTGTGTGTATGTGTGTGGTTTATTTTATAGGCACTGCATATTTCTTTGATGATCTGTTTTCAAGCTCATTCTTATCTTTTAGAAGATGTTTCCAGGATTTATGCATTTGGCAAGATTTCAGAGAACTAGACAGTGGTGGAGAGATACACTCCACTTATAGGGAATCCTGAATCAGGGTTGTTGAGAGCGTTTATTTTGTTCTGCGCTTGAATTTATTCCTGCTCTAGACATTTCTTTCAAATGTATTTTTTTAAGTTGGCAAAACTAAGCATTTTATTCATAAGAACTCTAATAATAAAGCTTTTTCAGTCCAGACATAGGAGGAAATTTGCAAAATACATCAGGAAAGTATGCCAATTGTTTTTCAAGCCATCATGTATGTTGAGAAAGTATTGTATTTATTAGTGTTTGCAAAACTATATATTTAATGATGCAAAAGTAAAATTGACCTCTCCCTTTTGGTGCACAGATGTATAAATTTTATGGGAGTACACTCCAAGGTAGAGACTTACTGAAATAACTCTTAGAAAGGGCAAGTTTGGTCATAAACAGTGATGCCATAACTCCACAATTATGTATGCTCAACTATTTGGAAGGGAAGTCTGGGAGAAGTGTTTTATATGGTTACACGGGCAAATAGAAGTGAGTATGGAGGAGCACAATCCAGAGGTTTACATTTGTTGTGTATCCCCCAAAGAACATCCTGATACAGCTTTATAATGCAAATCCGTCGGTATCAGTAAAATGGCATTTAAAACAAATAATAACATGAACATACATTTGCAAAGCAATAAAGATATCACCTTTGCAACCGCTTTACTACAGTTTTGAAAAATGTTAGTGGATAGCTCTGCAAAGATGCAAATAAATAATATTTTATTAGATTTCACCTCAGGAGAAAGGGGAGGAAAACCTTCAATGGGAATTACATGATTATTACTTTGCTCCTCCCTCGACCCAGCAAACATTAAAATGGAACATAAAATAAGTCTGTAACAAGATTTATGAGGAAAGGTATTACACTTAGGGGCACATTGGGCAGAAAAGTCATTAAAATTGTTTGGGCCTTAGGAAGGAAGGGGGCCTTTTTAGAAAAATGAGAAATTCAGATGTACCAAATGCCTTTCTGACAAGTACCTAAGTTTTAACGTTTAAAATAAGATTTTAAGGCCACTGTGCCTTAAGGTTCTGATTCATAGTCTATTATGTCAGCTTCTTCTCACCAAGCAAAACTGAACAATTCTGTTTTCTCCAGGAAAACGTACTAAAAGAAGTATATTAGGCCCGGCATTCCTTTTGCATGCACTGGTAGACCCAGGCTATTGAATGGTAAAAACAATATAAGGCATGTTATTTTCGCCATACTTTACTTAGGGGGTTTGAGTGAACAAATATTGCTCTTGCGTACAGAAAAGATGAGAACAACGCTTGCTGGTGTCTAGGGTCCTTATGCCTTAACTTCCGGTCTGCATCCAATTTAGTCTGCCTGGCAGATCTGCTTTCTCATTGGTTGTATTCATGTTTTCATAATGGTGATAGCTCAGCTTATGCTTTGTGCTCTGTTCTGGTCTGGGTTTGGTTAATACTACACTCAATTCAGTATTATATACTGTCCTATTTCCTTGCCTGGTGCTTTTGTGTTCCGCTAAATCTCAGTTGCTTCTGTCAGTAACTTTGAGGTGAATGAGTGAATGTGTGTTTGTATGTGTGTGTGTGTGCGTGTGTGTTTTCTTATCTGTAAAGTTTTAACTTTGGCTTAGTGTTTAACCAGGAAACACAACGTGACAAAGGGGATCTAACTAAAACTATGTTCCTATTGAGAATCCCCAAGGTTATGCAATACTATGAAATAGTGGCTTGGGTAGAAGTTCTGTAGTTCATCTTTATCAGCGTAATAGCTTTTTGGTTTTTTTTTTAAAGGAATGTTTCGAGGAGGTCTTTGAAAAACATTTTCTTCAAATGTTCATTGCATCTAAGATCCCATTTTTGTCCCTTTATTTGCTCCAGAATACCGCCAGACTGCCAACAAAGGAGGGCCTGTGCTCCCAGGAATTTTCTGCATTCCTCTCTGGAGTAGGCATTTTTCTCAGCTACAAAGGCCCTTTGGCGAATTCCCTCTAATCATTGGATTTACCCTGGGCTCTGATAGGTGCCATTCATGGACTTGGTCTGCTGTTTGATGGGGCTGAGACATTAATGGGGTCTTTTCATGATAAACAAAACTGGGTAACGTTACCAGTGGGGTCACAAAGCTGCTGTTGTCAGAGGTGTAGTGCTTTCTCTCTCTTTTTCTTTCTTTCTGTTTTTTTCCTTCTTCCTCTTAGTCTTTTCCTCTCCTTTCTTTTTATGAATGTACATTTTTCTGTGTGTGCGGAACGGCCATTTCTAGAAGCAGATCTTCTGACCTTGGCTGCTGCTCATAAGTCAATGGCCAGTTGCAGGCCTTTGTTGGAACTAAGATGATTCTATAAACTGATCTACAGTAGTTTCGCAGCCTATGGGGAGGTCTGTTTTCCTACCTGATTAAACACTGGAGGAATACCGCATGAAGACTCTGATTTAGAGATTTTTCTTAGATGCTGGCACTTAATTACCGAAAGTATCTAGTAGTTGTGATGAATGAGTCTGTGGGAGCAAACGTTTAACATAAGAATCTGACCTCGTGTGGCTGCTCTGCCTGGCACATCTCTAGCTCTGTAGTCCGAGTCGTTTCCTGTTTGCTGCTCAGAAGAATGTAGAATCGGTTAGTCGGAACCTGATCCCTGCAATAGCAAAGAAGTGAAAAGTGTGGTTCAGAATTATCTTAGGTGACATAACACTAGGTTTTGGTGAAAAGAAACTGACAAACCAGAGAATGTGCAGTCGTGTTATTGACATCGTTTTATAAATTTCAAAGATAATTAAAGAAAAAATCTTATTTTAAATGGAAATCTTTGTGCTGTAACTTGGGAATAAGTCAAGTTTTAGGTATCTAAATAGAGGTAGGCCACTTAGTTTTGACACATTTTCATATGTTCCATCTTAATACGGGAGCCCAGAATAAAGGACGAAAACGAATTGACCAGGGAGAGCACAAAGGGAGAGAGACCGCAGAACAGTGTTTTAAAATTCAAAAGGGATAATTGGGGCGAACGATGGTGGATAAGGAACAATGCTTCTCATTGCTCCTGGATAAATAAAAAAGTTAAGTGATTCATCCACAGGAAAGGATAGCACAATGGTTTCATGTGTTCAGAAGCCACTGATGTTAATTCTTCATCTCAATTCTGATGTGACTTGATGTAGTGTGTGTTTCAGTGTGAGCTTCAGGCCCTATTAGGTAACAAACATGGTGCCAGGCTGCTTTCTCGCTAAGATGTGGCGATGCTGTGTAATAGCCCTCAGAGACCCCTAGCTCGTTAAGTTTTTTAAATGTACAAGTACTATAGATTGGATGGGGGAAAAGTTTGCCAGCTTGCACAACAGGGTAGAAAATTGTGATCTTCGGTAGAGCTGTTTTATTCATTTTCTTTCGGGTTTCATTTGTTGGTTAATGCTGTTATAGTCAGTTCAGTATAATCTATTATAAATCATGAACCAATGTTCAGATCTTTTCAGTGACATATGCAGCTCTAGAAGGCAGAGCTTCTCAGTCTCAGGGGAATCTACAGTGGCTAGTGCTTCCTGCGGAGCCAGTCCCCAAAAACATGCTAACTAGGCGCCATTATTTTTCTATTAAGAAATCCTTGTGAGTTTTAGAATATTGATGTTATTTAACATTCTATGTTTCATACATACGGTTTTTTGAATGTATTTGATAGCCTTTCAGGGCTCACATTTCATTTATACCTACTGTGATCTCAGCGGTGGCAACTGTATATCGAGCCCTAACTGTCAAGCCCTTGATTCACATTATTCTTAACTCTCCTGACAGCCCCACAAAATCATGTTACGCTCATCCCATTTTGCAGATAAGGAAATGGGCTCCGGGAGGTTTTAGCGTTAGAGGGTGACGGAGCCAGATCCCAACTTCGACTGGCAAACTGTGGTGGCTGTGTTCTTCCTCTTCTGCCCCTTGTCCGAGTACATGTCATGCTTCCAAACAAATGAAAACTTAAAGGTTTAGTCAGATATCCAACTGTTTCTAAATATCCTTATATTTCATAGCCTGTACTTTATGGCACGTTTGGGAGCAAGTGCTTTTCAATGTTTATTTATTCTCTATAGTACCTACATTTAACTTCCCACCAAAATGCCTTCAGATCCTACTTTTCCCTGCTTCCGAATTCACTCCATTATTTCATTGGCTTTTCTCCTTATCATCACAGGACATACACACTTTGGAAAATCTGCCTTATGATGTGATAATCTCAAGATATGTTTTGAATTGCAGGAGGTTTGAGTAGAGAGAAAAGAGTATTTGAAACAAAGTTTATCTCTGAACGAGAAGAATTCTGGCGGAAGGAATTAAATGTAAACGTTCTGGCCGATTTTCTGAATGCTTATTGAGAAAAAGCCTAATTCTCTCCAGCCTGTTTATTCTCTATATTTTACCATGGTCTTTACCCTGCAGGATTTTCTATTCTGAGGGAAAAAGTAATTGTTTTCCAGATTCTGTTGTTCTTATGCTGAGAACTGAAGACTTTTCATCTCTAGTTCTCATTTTAATTTACAAATATTCCACGGCCTCTTGTGAAAGCTGATATTTTTAGTTCCATCATGAAATGCGCTATCCCATTTTACCTGTCAACAGTTTTACCACCTACATAACTAGTTTCTTGACACTCAAGTTTTCACAGAGTCACTTGACACTTATCACAGAGTCAGACATTGTGGCAGCTACGTGACCCGTTTAGTAAAATAACAAATAAATAATAAAATCCAATGAGGGGCCAAAACTCTTTGTCTCAGTCATCTGAATATTTTGTGTTTTCCAAAATCCTGACTTGTAGGATAATAACTTCGTTCGTTTAGATTATTTTGTTTATGCAGTTTAAGTTATTTTGTTAATTACTAGTAGATCATGTTTACTTTGTTGACAATGAAAACAATTTGTTTGAATTGAGATCCCCTTGGGCTATTTCAGTCATAGCTACCTGCCAATTAGAGAAAAAGGAAAGTAACTACCAGTTGCCACCTTCTCAAGTATGGCCTTACTACACTCTAAATTTCTATATGACGACACCTCGTTACAAAAGTACTAGATCCTAAGTTACTAAACGGCTTAGCATTTCCCGCACTACAATTCTGAGGACTCAGTTTTGTTCTCACCCCCTGGGTTTAGTGGCTCTTCTTCCCAAGACTCCTGAGTAGAATCTGTTATCAGGCTAAGTAGAATCTGTTCCTAGTTCAGGGCATAGCTGAGTGCCAGAGAGCAGAGCTTATCAGACTGTAATCTTGTGCACAATTCAGGTAGGAACCAGACAAGTGGGATTAATTCTTCCACAGTGAGCGCACATTAGCCTCTGGTCAAGGACCAGCCCTGTCAAAGAAGACAGACCAACTCTGTGAACTGTAATAAATGCACGAAGCGGGGCACAGAGGCCACAGGAACAATTTGATGGTTTCTTGTTCTCGAAAAAACAACAAAGACAACAACTAAGAACAGAATTAGCCCACCAATTTCTGTAGTAGAAGCTCTAGTCATTTTTGAAGACTCACTAAATTTACTTGTTTACAGATAAAGCCAGATAGACCCAAACCAGCTAGCATTTCTAAGAGATTTTGTGGTGTGCAGGAGCCAACTTGAAGCAGGTTATTACATTTTCAGGAATTTTGTGAGTTGGTTGTTGAACGTAGCAATTATTAAAAATTAAAGTGTATAAGCTTATAATTAGATAAATTACGTTAAAGAAACAAAGGTAATACACAAAACTCATCATTTCCAAAATATTTTACTAGATTTTACTATTATTTATGCTCCGGAGGTTATTTAGGTTTATCGTATCTGTCTGCAGAAAATAGTGTGTAACGTCCGTCACTGTGCCTCTCTTTCCAACTCTATATTCAATATGACACATTGGTAGCTTGAAATTGACCATGGTGGGTGCATTCATGCCACAGAAATTGGCAAATGCTACAACTAGGGCTTGACATCTTGTTTCGATGATTGTCCAGACTTAAGAAAGTCGTTGAGGACATTTTAGAAATTCAGGTTAAATTAAGAGTGTTGTGTTTGTAGCCTTTACATTGTGAATAGCACAAAAAATTTTGAGGAAATATTCTTTGGGTATTCAAAAACTATTATCCTATTCAGCAAAGAGTGAGTGAGGTTCTGACATTTTTGTTTCACTTTGATCTTACTTATTAGCGTAAAGGAAAATGTCAATCTATGTGCATGCGGCACTACACTTATTTCTTAACGACATAGCTATTTCTTTGATGAATTGAATAATAATTGAGCATTGGCTCATAGTCTGATTTTGTGACACTGTATTTGGTGATATACTCAGAAATAACTGATAGTGAATTTTATAGAAAAGAGCAAGTCAAACCGAAGTTACAGGTGTTTAAAATTTACAAATGACGTTTTGCATTTTTTTTTTATTATTTGACGTTGTTTGGTATAATTTTTTATATCACACAACTTACAATAACTCATGTAAGTGTATATATGTATACATTTTTTTCCTCCTAGAGAGCCTGGTATTAATTATTTACTAGATAATAGAAGACAATGGAAGCCTTATAACTTGAATCTATAAAATCTCCACAAATTTCCGAGTCTTGTTTTTTAAGTCCTTATTCCAAGGACGCCAGCAGAACTTTTCAAACAGAATAAAAAGTCACACATACACACAAACACACACATACCCACACATGCACACAAGCCTAAGAAAGAAAAGTCATTACTACTAACCTACTTTGTCTTTGAAAATCTAATCAAAGTGCTTATATCTGACGTATACTGAATATATTAGAAAAAGGAGTCTTTTATTTCGGGTCCATAGAACTGTGCTTCAAGTTCAGTAAAAAATGATGGTGGTGATTAACTTGCTTTAAAAAAAAAAAAAAATCTCAGTTTATTTTTTGAGAACCAGCTGTGTGCCAAACTTTGTCCTTGGCTCCACACAAAGATAAGTAAGACTTGGTCCCTTTTCTTCAGGTCACGTTCAAATGTTTGTTCACAGTATGGACCATCCAACTTTAAAGATATTTTTTTCCATTCCAAATAAATAGTAAAATTAAAGAGCCAATCTCAATTTATTAAGGAGAATTGCTTTGAATTAGTGAAGGCCGATGATAACCTGAATTTGTTTTCACTGTTAGTACTAAACCGACAATACTGAACCTCGATTAAGTGCTGTTTTTTGTACCGGTAACATTTCTCAAAAGGAATAGTTTAAAGAATTCCTCCAGCTAGGTTCTAATATCTCCATTTTATTCTAAAATGAGACATTTTACACAAAATTAAGGATCATACTGGTGATAAATGATGGAAGTGGGATTCGAGTTCAGGTCTTTCTGATCAAAAAATTCTTTGTCTTTCCAAAAAGATTGTTTAGCCCAAGAGCCTGTAAAAATAAAACTAACAGAAACAAAAATTATATTCTTGTGTATATCATTTCTGAACACACACTGAGCCTGGGGAAATGCTTTTCAACAAGTGTAAGAACAAAACCAAGTGACTGCCGGATGCTAACATGGTATGAGAAAACAGCTGCCCAGATGAGGGAATAGAACATACGACAGAGCGTTTTGGTAACTTTTACATTCAGAGAAAAGTAGAGAACCATATTCCGATCATGTTGGTCATCTCTTATACAACCAAGTCTTTGACTCGCTCGTGCCACAGGTTTTAATTATTAAACTCACAGTGCAACCAGTGTAATTTCGACTTCCTCACTCTCTTCTTGTCTCACATGAAATGGCGGTGTGCTACTTATCAGTATTAATTTAAAAGTTTATTCCTCGATTGTGTAGAGTAAGATGGTCATATAAACCAGGTAGTGGATTAGAAAGAAAATAAAACAAGCTGAAGTGAGATTTGAAAGATGAAAGAGAGAATACATTATTTATAAATATTGGTCCAAAGACATGTGTGTGTGTGTGTGTGTGTGTGTGTACACACATGTTATATATATGTATGTATAATACATATATATGTATGTATACACACATGTCATATATATGTATATGTAATACATATATATATGACATGTGTGTATACACACACACACACACACACACACACACACACACACACACACACACATTTTATACGTTTTCCACAAAACGTGCAATTTGGAACTAGTGGTTTTGCTGATAAAAATAACTGAAACTTGGGGCACTTCACTAAAGTAGTGCCTGAAAAATCATGCTACAAAGTCAAATATATAAAAGACCAATATACACTAGAAAATGAAGGGAAACAGGATATTTTTTATTAATTGATTTATTTTAAGCCATCAGTTCGAG
>NW_011888790.1:2120509-2181135 GCF_000151845.1 Pteropus vampyrus
ATATGTATGTATACACACATGTCATATATATGTATGTATAATACATATATATATGACATGTGTGTATACACACACACACACACACATTTTAAGCACCAGGACATGAGGTATACATAGTGATCTAGGACTTATTTATACGTTTTCCACAAAACGTGCAATTTGGAACTAGTGGTTTTGCTGATAAAAATGACTGAAACTTGGGGCACTTCACTAAAGTAGTGCCTGAAAAATCATGCTGCAAAGTCAAATATATAAAAGACCAATATACACTAGAAAATGAAGGGAAACAGGATATTTTTTATTAATTGATTTATTTTAAGCCATCAGTTCGAGGCAATATAAATTGCAGTCTATGAGGAAAATTTGGAGCAATGCTGAAATGCACATTAAAGTGATCTGGGGGTGGCGGGGCTGGCTAGTGGGGGTGGGCATGGAATACCTTTGGGAAAAACTAAAAAGACTATAGTCACAAGAGCAGACCAAGCAGACTGAGACATCATGAGGTGACTGGGGCAGAGCAAGGGTCCCTGGTCAATGGGAGTCACTGTAAAAAGGACTGAATATAAAAGGTTCCAAGTGTCACAGCGAATATTTACTTAGGTCAAATGTTAGCAAAATGTTTCTGACAGCCCTTTCAAACACTGCATTGGTGGTGGCTCAAGAGAGGTTGTTTGCATTCCAAGGGCAGTGCTCCTTCATCTTGAAAATGAATATGGATTAAACCATAGAATATCTGAACCCTTAATTAGGTCACGTCTTCTGGCTTCTTGATGGGTGCGATATGGGCTTCTGTGGACAATTAGCAGATAACAGATAATGTTCATTTTTGGTGCTAGAATGAAACAAGACTCAATACTGACAAATTCACATTCGTGATAACTGCCTAGAGCAGCTTGATTTCCTGGTGGAAATAAAGAGGAAATGTTTTATTTGGGGGAGGTGGAGTTCTTTTTGCCAGTAATAGTAAATAACAGAACCAAACACATCACATGGTGATTATCATGAATAGCAATTATAATATCTTGAATTCATAGAGTAATTTGCAAAACACCACTTAATCCAACCGTAAATCATTTGCTTCATTTTTCCGAGGATCTCTCACTAGGGAGTTTTTGGGAGATTTGTCCAAGGTTGTAGAACTCATGGCTTGAGATGCTAGAACTAGAATCTGGATTTACTGCTTCTGCTCAGTGCTGTCCTTTGGCTCCAGCAGTCTGCTGAGTGATCAAAGCCTAACAGTCACTATATCTGCTTCTAGATTATAAATTTATCTAACAATTTCAAGTTGCAGAGGAATTTATTTTAAAATTACTTATAATATCAGGTAATCTCTTTCAACATATAATTGTGGCATATCCTATTTTCCCATAATAGAAAGCATCCAGAATCAAGATAATAATGCAAGCCGCCCTGTCTTCCAGTTCCTTAGCCATTGTTCTTTAACCAATTTTTTTGTTGTAATTTTACAGGTAAAGTATTGCCTTTTATAAACGAATAAAGCAAGGTGCACGCAGAATGGTTCTGATATCCCCATTTGGTTGTTCTGATGATTCTGAAGGATGCTATCAATTAATCCAAACAATTATTTTGATATTTTGTGGATTAAATTGCCTGCTAATTCGACTACTCAATTCTTCAGTATCTTGTGTATATATAACTCTATAGTCAGGTCAGCTTTTGATTAAGAGAATTGTGGAGTGAAAACAGCATTTAAAAAGATCAAAAACTTGCAGATAAATAGAAAGTCTTTTATATCAGACTTTGAAATGCCTGTCCTAACTTTCTTTTTTCTTAGAGGTTTGGCTTTCTGATTATTTTGAAAGTAAGTTATAACAAATTGACTTTATCACTAAACTATATATATGACAGGAATAAGGATAAGTACTAAAATTGCAAGTTTTATTATATATAATTTGTCTTATTTATATATTCAGCTAAACCAAATGAAATTGCTGTTTTTGTAAGACAAAATCTACTGCTTATAGTCCACATCTTACGCTTCAGCCTGCTCGATTTTGTTTAAAGCTCCATCAAGCTTCTTCAATAGCATCCCACTAGAGATTGAAACAGACTTCTCATCCAGGGAAAAAAAAAAAAAATCTTACCGCTATTCTAATACTTTGCTTGTTCAATTATAGTTTTCTAGGCTGAGGAATGGAAAGAAAGATAAACAAAAAGGTAAATAAAATGTTTCATGTCAAAACCTGTCCTGTGTGTGGACACTGCCTCTATTGCACAGGCATATAAATCATCGACTACACTTTTTCTGAGAATAGCCATATGTTGCCAATCATGTCTGTGGAAATTCTTGTTTCTGTTTATGCATGCTATTTTTTGTACATTTGTACTTACATAAGGAATATTTTTCTTTAAAAATGTATTTTCCTTAAAAACACATTCTTTTTTTTTCCTGATTCTTGAAGTAATACATTCTTAGAAATTTTGAAAAATTTATAAAAGTGTAAGATATAAAATTGTTCCCTTAATCCTACCACCCAAGGGAAGTCGGCATTAATATTTTGTTTTAATTTTTTCATATACGAAGTAAAGAATTTTTTAAAAAAATACAATGTAGAGGTTATCTTAGAATATTTGGATTATACTTCACAGATAATTTATATTCAGCTTTTTATACTTTACAGTATATTGTGAGCATTTCCCACATCGTTAAATATTCTTCTAATTAACCAGAATAGATGAGCAATAGTTCATTTAAAACAGTGAACAAGCTGCATTAAAAACCAGCCAGAGCCTTACCAAAGAGCTGATGCTATGAATACCAATCATAGCTTAGTTGCTGTTCCATATGTTAATTTAATTTGACAGAGTAAAAGTCTTTGAAGTCCTGATTCTCTTTTGCATCCAATAAACCAGTTTTTATAGTGCTTGAACATTTAGACATCAGCCTGCAGCAAAACTCATGTCGGGAAGTTGCCATGAGGTCACATGTAACAATGGCTGGAGGGGGGGTTCCTTTGGAAGTCTTGTGAGAGAGGTGACGGAGACTGTGAGGGGTCACTGCGGGGAGTGGGGGTCAGTGCCTCTGGTATAGCAACTTATAGGCCTACAGATTTGTTGCCATTTTATGTGAGTCCTTGAAGGTTGATTCCTGTGGAAGTAGGTGTGCGATAGCCCAGCAACATTCACTAGTGAGTGTTTATACACATCTTTCTGTTTATTAGTGGCCTCTGCGGCTTTAGATGCAGAGGGCTAAGCAGACGTCTCAGTGGTATGTGGCTTTGCTTCCCATACCTGAGCGAGAAGGTGACTCTCAGTCTTCCCCACTGTCAGTGTTTAGGATTTGGAGGTAAGTTGGTTCAGCTCACGAAATGTTTTGGGGGGACATATTTTTTTGACACCGATTAGAATTGGCAGTACTGGTTAG
The DNA here is from genome assembly GCF_000151845.1 of Pteropus vampyrus. Classification (NCBI taxonomy): domain Eukaryota; kingdom Metazoa; phylum Chordata; class Mammalia; order Chiroptera; family Pteropodidae; genus Pteropus; species Pteropus vampyrus. The sequence continues at coordinate 2,123,895 of NW_011888790.1, forward strand.
AGGCGCGGAGGAGAAAAGGGCGAGAGCATTAGACAAGAGGATCAAAATGAAGGAGGTTAAAAATAAATTGTGCTGAACATTAAGCCCTACAGAGAAAGGATTTTGAATTCTCTTTTATTTTTCTTTGTTTAAATGGGAAGTGTTTTGAGGGCAGAAAACCATGCTTCAGTGTATTACAGGCTTAGGAGTCTTAATAGATATTCCAGTGGCTCAGTATCAAATATAGTGTCATCACCGCAACCAACATCAAAGATCAAGCAAGACCTTGTTAAATTGGGTTTCATTCACAACTACTGATCATCTACCCTGTGCCAGACCTCTGCAAGGTTAGCACTTTGTTCCAAAGGTGAATGGGCAGTCCCTGCAGCTCAAGATGAGAGGAAACCAAATATGTGAAGTGTTAACTTCAATAAAAACGAGTAAGAACTCTGGCATAGTCTTGTGCTGAGGGTTCTGGGCCTCACGGCATTTGTCTGAAGTTGCAAGATCACCCACTGTTTCAAGAGCATGAGGGGAAAATGGGGGAGAGGTTGAAAAAGGAGTCTGTGCCCTGCTTTGGAAGCACCTGCAACGTACATTCTTCGAGGAGATCTTCATTAATGACAGTGATGTGGGAATAGGAAGCAGAAAGATGGAGTGGCCACTCAGGAGGCACACGAGCCAACATTTAAGGAAATTGGTCACTAACGGGAAATCACTGGAAAAGCGCTTATTAATTTTTCCAATAAGGATGTTTCTAGGTAACAATCTTTTATGGTTGAGTGGTTCTGGGACAGGGTAGATGTGGAATTAAGCAGCTGCACTAAACACTAGTGATGTCATTGTGTTTCCAGCATAATTTCCAGTCCTTCCTTTGCTTCTAGGTGGTATCAACTACTACTGTGACCTAAGCTTCATTTTGGCCATCCATTTCAGCTTCTATCGCTGTTTTCCAGTCTGTACAAAAGGTAGCTTGGCTGTCTCTTTATACTAAACTACTCAGTTTACACCCCTTTGCATAAAATTGACACTATCTACCTGCCTTAGTCTGTTCAGGCTACTATAATGCAGTACCACAGACTGCATAGCTTACAATGAACAGAAATTTATTTCTTACAGTTCTAGAGATCGGAATTCTAAGATCAGGGCACCAGCATGGATGGATGAGGGCCCACTTCCAGGCTGCAGACTTCTCATTGTATCTTCACGTGGTGGAAGGGGCAAGCAAGCTCTCTGGGGTCTCCTTTATAAGGCATTAATTCTATGTATGAGGGCTCTACCTCATGACCTCACTAGCCCCCCTCCAAAAGGCCCCGCCTCCTAATACCATCACATTGGGGGTTAGGATTTCAGCATACGAATTAGGGAGGAGGGGTGGTGTATATTCAGACCATAGCAACACCTATAGAGTTTTCTAATTAAGCATTCAGAGGAAACTAAATACTTGTGATGGAAAGGACCAAACTAGACAATCAGGTAGACCAATAATTTGCCTAAGAATTGATATAAATTTGTAGATGCTTACTTTATTTTTATGGAGAGTTGCAATATGGTATAAAAGGCACTCTGGATTACTTGTGCCAGACTTTGTAACAGCCATTACGTACTACAAATGGCAGCCCATACACTGCTTGGGCTTCCTCTTCGCGCTTTGGGCACAGGTACAGGGAACTGTTGCCATGACCCATGAGCCGTAAGCCCCAAGTTGGAAAATCTCACACACACGTTGTAGTTCTTTTCTTTAGTCTGTCTGTTCTATTTTGTGTGATTTCTTGCTAATACATGTCAACGTCTTCTCTAGACTTTTCCCTATCTCATTAAAGAAAGTCTTGTTCACTTATCTTCTCTATATTTCCCTTCTCCACATCCCCTCTTCTTCCCTTTCCTCCCTCTTCCTCTTTGCATTCTTGGCGTGAGGTAAATCTGGCCCTGGCTGGTTAGATGTTCCTCTCTCCATTCATCCACAGAATCTCTCAAGGCACGGGGTTACTGCATTGTAATTATTTGATGACGATTCTCTCTCTGCCTTGAAGGCATCTACCTGGCATCTACCGGGGACTTAATAAATGATCCTGTTTTTAACCATCATAATTTTAATAAGAAAGTTTATTCTACTTTCCAGATTGTGTATTTAAAGACTTTCGGAACCCAACTCCTGTGTAGGTTGAGGACTTCCTGCAACACGGTCAAACTATAGCAAAAGGCTTTTTGTTACAGAACTGTAATCTTGATGTGCTTTGGCCCCACCTGAATTCCACTGTAATTGCCTTTACAACATATATCCTGCCATCATCTTAAAAGGGTTTAGTTCTGAACACATCCGCTGGCAGAGGATTTGTTTTGCTTTCTTTTCTAGGAAACTGTAGCTTAGCAAACTATTAGATTGTCTGACTTTAATTTTTCTTACTTTTTAACTGTTGATTAATTATTTTAAAAAGCAAGTAAATAGATTAGTTTTGTTTGTATATTAGACTCAACAATTACATGTTAGCAATTTAATAATTTTAATAGCAGAAAGTACATCTAAATCTTCTACTGTTTGTCTGCATGTAAACCCAGTACCTAGGAGCTGCAAAACTTTCAAAAGAGCACATCAAAGTAATTGTTTTGCCTGGCGCCAGTACAAATTTCTGCTGGGACCTGTCCCATTTAATATAAATTATATTACCTGTGGAATTTAAGAGGATGTAAGGTGTAGCATGCCCTGCAGGCAGGAAATTTAAACTATAGATTGCTTTTTTTTTTTTTTTTTTAACTCTGGTTTGTTCCTATAATATGGGATATTTAGCATGCCTAATTTCTGTTTAATCTTTTTACAGGCATATTTTGAATTTTGCATTCATATGGAAGACAAGTTCAAAAATCCAGTTATTCTCTCAAGCTAACTTGAGAATGAAAAACATCTAAAGCTAGTGGTATAAAGGTTTTACCTGACTATGGCGATGTGGGAAAGAGATGCCATTATTTAAATAAGTCTATTTAGAAATTACTCTGCCCACCCCCACAGAAAAGAATAATGAAGAAAAAAGGGGGCTTTGACGTGCTTTAACCCAATCTTCATGCTGCAGGTCTGACGTCATGCCTCTGTTTTGCCTACAGACACTAAGGTAGGAGTAGAGTCTCCATGGGGAGGAACATGGAGACGTCAACCTCATGTGCATTAAGTCCATTGAACACATTTTTATACCCTGCTTATAGGACCAAGATGTGAGACTTTCAACACTTGGTAGAAACACATGCCAGCTCAGCTCTTCAGATGGGAGAGCCCCAGCCTTCCACATTCATATATACCCTCAGTGACTCACTTCTCCCAGCTGACATCCTTGATGTCCTGTGGTCAGCCCCCTTGGCCTTTGTGGTACTCTTATATAAGACTGCTGCAGACATAACATCTTGGGTGTTAAATGTGTAGAGGAAGCATTTTTATTAGGACAAAAAAAAAATAGGTAGATAATAGTTAATAGTACAACAGAAGCTATATTGAAAAGGGAAAGAAGAAGGAAGGAGAGGAAGAAACAGAGATAGGGAAGGGGTGGGAAGAAAGGAGACTAGAGGAGTTAAGACCTAAACAATAAAAGTAAGCTCCTATCCACCTCTCTTCTTTGTGCTCCTGATGATTCTTATATTCAGTCATGCTCAGGCCATAGCCTGGCCTCGTGCACTTATCCATAGAGAAAATGTTTCTTTTCCTGCTCCTAGTGGGAAGAAGGGGCCTCTGCTCAATCTTTTGATTCAGTCATTTTCTTACCGTTCTCATAAGATAGGCCCTTATCACCCAGGAACAACAGTTCCTTTCTCAAAGTCTTTTTTTTTTTTTTTTTTGGTTCAATAATCCAAATATTCTCTGGAAGATAAATGCCACAGTCATGAACAATAGTTACCACTTACTGAAGCACTATGTTAAATATTTTATCTCCTACTTAAAAGTCTTTACATCTCACTCAAGCCTCACTCCTGTAAGATAGGTACGATTGGCCCAATTTTACAGATTGATGTTTTATAGCTTTAGCCGTAAATGTGAACGTAAACAAGGTCTGATGCTACATCAGACCTTGCTGTTTCCCTTCTGCTCCCGCCTGCATGTCTGTCTGTCTCTTTATGTAGTGCCTGATTTTCCATGGATATCTTCAGATAGGAACTTCGGGTACTGGATCCTGGGCCACTTTTTACAGTTCCTTTCCTTTTCTCCTTTTAAAAATAACTACTTATTAGTTCTTGGAGTGCTGTCCAAATTAAACTGAAACATACACTCCTAGTTTTTTCTTTTACTTTCTTACATGCTTCTCTTTTCCTCAAAAAAAAAAAAAAGAAAGAAAGAAAGAAAGAAAAAGGAAACTAACTACCCTTTGTTCTAAGGGTTGACTGAATTCAAAGTTCCAGATTCAACTCTTAAGTTTTTGAACTGTATAGACTAAAGAGGTAGCAATTAGTCATCACTAAGTATCATTAGTGAAGAAATCTGACTTTTAGCCTTCCCTTGACTCCGTCACCCATTTGAGTTTATTCCTTTTAGCATTGGGCTCTCATAGACTGCAGCAGTGTTTGAGATACTCATGAGTAATGGCATTAAGAAATAAGGCTTCAGAAGTATAAGGAGCATTTTCTAGTCCTGAGAACTGATATATATCTAATAGAAACTCAACTCTTTGTTTCAGAACAAGACTCTGCATATCCAAATCACTTGGAGTACTTTGGTAACTTATATTAGCAAGCCGAAGGCACCAGCAAGTTTAGAAGATGCCACTGTGCTCAGGTGTTGGGTCTGGGAAAGAGCTGGTTTTGTTGTTAGAAAAACAGATTTTCAAAGGTTGGGATAGCAGTCACTTGACTTTAAAGTTAGTTTTAGATAAAAGGATAGCTTAATAATGGGGCTGGTTGTTGGAAGGATCAGACTTCTAAAAACCTTAATATGCTTTCAGCCTATTCCGGAAGCAGGTGATGGGGTAGTTAGCGTCCACATCCTCTGCTCAACAGAGCAGCTTCTCTGCTGGCACATTGCTTGGCAGAACTCCAAAAATAAGCTGTGTGATGACAGCAAGATTAGGATACAGGAAGCAGGGCTGGGTCATATGCTCTAAGTTGTCTATTTCTCCTATTCCCTTAGCATGGTTCATTCCACCAACATGGATTATCCCCAAAGCCAAGTCTCCTAATAAGTACTTGGTCATTTGAATTCCTATGATATCAGACAATTTCATTTGAGACTCCCGTCCATCTTCTTTGTCATACCTGTGTTGATGGGATCCCTTGCACTGTAGCCTCCAACCCTCCAACTTAAAGATCAGGATACCTAGGCAGAAAAATAACACCATATCGTGGTGAAGTTTCAGTACTATCGAATCTCCAAGATTTGGGATTCACCACAATGAGCTATATATTTATCAACAATTTTGTGCTTGCAAATTTTTTTTTATAAGTATGGCCCGATAGGAATGAGGCTATCATGGTGCCATCTCGATGCTAAATTCTGCTCTCAAAGGATCTGGGAATATCTAAACTTATAGGTAATCATATGGAGTCTCTAGTGTCTAAATCAGAGGCTTTTAGACTGGTGCTCCCTGATTTAGACACTGTAGCTTCTTTAAAATTTTAAAGCTTCTTTAAAATTACCTATAAGTATACTTTTTCCCATTAGTTTTTCTGTTTATGTTCTCTTTACGATCCCCACATACTCAGTTGTCACAATCCTTACCACATTTCCCAGAGTGATTCTGACGGTAAATTATAAATGTTTAAAAATTTCTTTAAATTTCTGCCTATTATTTTGGTATGCCAATCAACTAAAACTTTTTAAAATGTTAACGTGAACTCGATTTTTTTTTTTATATTTTAGCATTTATTTCTCTATAGGATACACGCTTTAAAATTTTTCAGTGCTGCAAAAACACAGAAAGTTCTGATTTCATCTGTTTCAAATTTAAATAAATGAATGAATAAGTAAATGAAGGAAAGAATGTTCTGAGTGCAGTCTTCAGAGTGGGCTTCAGCAACATAAATAAAAGCTTTTATACGTCGCTTTCCACTGTCTACAACTGTTACAAAACTAGGCTCATCACCATATCTGTAGAGATACCTGGGTGTCTCAGATACTTGGGGTTTTTTTCCTCTTACTCTGAATTATCAGTTTCATTTAGCAATCCTTCTTCATCCTTGCAAGCAATCTCTAGAGTTTCCAAGCGATTCACATCAAAGTTAAGAGAACAACCCGAGGAGGTATGGCTGACAGATAGCCAACCTGCAGAATGGGTTTGAAATGCAGGTTAAAATTCTGGAAAAAATCCTGGATTTGAGATCTGTTCAAAGACTTAATGTCAAGTCTTGGCTCTGTCAGTTGTTAACTGGATAAATCACTTGGCCTCTCTGAGCCACAGTTTTCATAACTCTAAAATGCAAATTGTCACAGGACGATAATGCTGAGTCTATAGGGCAATATGAGAATTAAATGGGGCGTTATATATTTTTAAGCGAAATCACTATTAAATCTATTTTAATGTAAAATTTAAAAATAAGCTGCTTTGAGGATTACAAAAGCCCCTAAAGTGGTCATTTAGCACTTGTGTTTTCCTGCTGTGAGTCAAGACCACACTTAAATTGTTTCATTCAGAGAAAAATCTGTATTACTTGAAAATACTTTCAGAGAAGGAGATGCCGTAGGACTTTTTCCACAAAGATAGTTACACTAGACCTTATTAAAACAAAAGTGTTTCTATTAATTATGTATAATCATGATTCTCTTGCTTTCTATTTATTTCCCCCATCCAGTATTTCTTCTCTTCCTCTGTTCCTTCTGCCATTTTGTGCCATTTTGTAGCATGCTGTTCATGTGGTAATTTACTCTCTCTTCCTTTTCTTTGGGTAACTCCTTCAGTGGTTTCCTCCATTTTAAACAAACTCAGCTTTTCATCTCCTTACTGGGGTCATTCATCTTAACTTGTGCACAGGAAGAAGATCCCACAATGTTCCTCAGCCACTAACTCCTATACATTCAGCCCTCTGGTGAGGAAGCTTTCCTTCATGTTGCAGTTGAAGCCCATTTCCTATTCTTATTTCTTCAGAACAAATTTCGGAACAGCTGGTTACCATCCTTTAGGTTCGTCCTTCCTAGACAGTACTTCAAAAACATTATATCACTTTTCAGTCTTTTTTGTCAAGCGTGACTTATAGAACTTCCTTTAACTTTTTCTCGTCAGGCATATTGTTCAGCCTTTTAATAAGCAGCATGGTGTAATTGAAAGAACATGGGCTTTGTAGTTAGACCTGGGTTTGAATCTGAGCCATGGAACTCACTAGCTGTTTTACCCGAGTCAGAGCGACTAACTTCTCTGAACTGCAGTTTCCTTGCCTGTCAGGAGGGGTCAGTGGGTCCTGTCTCACAGGGTCCTTGTCCAAATTGGTGATGCATATAACGCTCCCGGGATCTAACCAATGCTCTAATAAATGTTAGTTCCCTTCCCTTCTTCTTCTCTTTGTGACTCTCCTCTACATCAGGTCACTACTTCCTACTAGTAATGGAGCCCAGAATTGAGCACAGTGGTAAGAATTTTAAGTAGTTCTGCTTTATCCTTCCCTCGAAAACATGCTTTTTTTTTTTTGCCCATTATACTGTTCCAGCATTAGAGCTTTTCTGAGGTATTTGTGCCATTTCCATATGCCTTCTGACAAACTACTTCTAAGAACCCGCTCTGAGAAGAAAACATCCAGAAGAAACAATATCAAAAGGAGTCACTTAATTGGCATGGAGAAGTCTGGGATACCTCTTAACCTCATTTTCACCTTGAGGAATTTCCCAAAGTATCTCTATGTGGCTTATCTGTGACTCTTTCCAATACAGAATCCATCAGGTGTACTTCAGATCATTTCCAAACACTGAGTCACTCATTCCTAGGTTTCCACGTCAGATCTAAATGAATCTTGGATGCAGTTTCACTGCTGCCCCTTATGGCACCGTTGTGCAAATTAGAACAAGGCACCACTCTCGGCAGGTGCAATACCATGCCTGGGAGGATAGCTTGGGGAGTAGAGGATGGACTGAACTCTGGGCACCCTTGTACGGGATTAACCTTTTTGTAGAAGCCACGGTGTTGGCACTCGTATGGTTTAATTTCATAAAACAGATGCTCAGACGCTCAAAAAGTACTCACTGTGTTTGTCTCTTTGGTGTTATCTAATATCAACCTTCCTTTCACATTCCATTGGCCTTCTCCTTTTCTTATATCCGTTACTCCCTCTACAATTTATAAATAACATTTCATTCCCTGCTTCAGATTTGCTCCAATTACTACTTCTGGTTCTAGCTGTTTCTTTACATACACCTTTGAATACCTGCCTTGGCTTAATATTTTTTTGTGGAGTTACTCTTTGAGTTTAAACTTTGGACAATTTGGGATTAAGCCAAAAGAACTTTCCTAAACCTTTCAACATTCTATTAACAGATTCTTATTAAAAGCAAATTGGCAAAATCTATATAGTTAATTCATTGCAATGTTGCTTCCTCTATCTCTACTCTTCCTCTAGAGATGGCTTTAATGAGCATTTAAATGGCCTAAAGCGAGGTTATGGGAGAGGGGTTGCCAAGAGACTTAGATAATCTACACACTAACTTCCACAGCAATTGAGAGTTCGGTGGTTCTAAGAGGAGTACCATGCATGCTCTCGTCCTCAGTGGGCGAGAAGATCCTTTTATACTAAGCTCACACTGTGGACAGATCCCACATAGAACAAGAAGGGGGCGCAGTGAGCAATTAGATTTTCCAAAGCCCAGACGAGTCAGTTCTGGTGAAGTTCCAAGTCGCAGCCAGCTTGTTTTTATGTCCAGTAACTAACAGTTATTCTGTTAAATTCATCTCAAGGAACTGGAAGAATACTGCGAAAAAAAAAAAAAAAGAAAGAAAGAAACAAGTGTGTGTAAAAAGGGATAAAATCAAGAAATGAGAAACTTGGAAGATAAACCAGAGGCAAAATTCCCTGACAGCATGATGTACTGGACAGCAGATAAGTCTTGTAATGGATATTCTTGGAATGCCATTATTAAATTTGCCTTGTCTTCATTTTTCTTCATCTCTTTCTAATGTGCCTGTTAGGCCAATGCCTCCCTGGGAACATAACAATAAAACAACTATAGAGTTAAGTAAATATAAAAACCTAATAAACATGCATATAACTCCAGCTTGAAGCATTTCTTTTATGCTCTATAAATTGCTAGAAAACATGAGATAGGAACCATTTCTGATTTGATCTGTTTTAGGATGTGCAGGATACCCCAAGAAAAAATTTTCCTGTTTATTACATTTGTGTGTGTATGTGTGTGTGTGCGTGTGTGTGTGTGTATTTTGCTTTGAGATATTTAATATCTGGAATAGTTCTTTGGCTGGGGAAATAGTGGTAAAAGTTTGAGTCTGAGGAAATAATACAGAAAAAGAGGGCTTGGTAGAAGAAGACTTGGAGGGAGGGTGCAGGCAAAGGGGACAGTGAATGGAAAGCGGACACTGGTAGAGGATAGACCTGGGGACCTGGGGGCGCTAGCACTTCTGCTGCTTATGGGAGAAGGTTGGCAGCAGAAGTGGCTTTGGGGAAGAGAGAATAAAATCCGGTTTTAGCATGTTTGCTTTAGATGACAGTGAAATATCCAGTCTCCGTATTTTGTAGACATTGAGAAATATGTGACTGAAGAGAGGGTGAAAGGTCAGGGCTGCAGACAGGGATCTGGGGCTCATCTGAGTATAGGTGCTAATTGACTCCATGTGGGCGCACTAAGGAAATGAGTAGAGAAGGAAAAGAAGAGCAAGGCCCTCCTGGCTGAGCCCTGGGGGCACTCAATGACATTGCCAGGAGGGAAGAAAGAAAAAGCAGGTGGAGATATTTGAGAATTCCCGGGGCCTAAGTCCCGTGACACCGAGGTCCTGAGGATGTCGGGAAGCACGTTGCAGTGTGGAAGGCGGCCCAGGTTCCTAGAACTGGGAAGCCGCTCAGAGGTTCAGTAAAGAAGCTGCGGTGTTTGATGGCTCTCATAAAAGCATCGAATAAAAGTGAGGCCCACAGAGGAAGAGGCGAAACTGGGGCAGAATCTGGGTCTGATCATCTAATTCCTCCTCGTTCTCTAGCACCGTGCTTTGTAAGACAGCATTTGTTTAATGAATGAACGAGTGAATGAATCAGTCAAATATATAGAGATAGGGTAATCATGATTTTTATCCCCACAAAACAGAGGATAATAGCATAGTACTGAACTGTCGCTGCTGATAGGCCTAATGGGTAAAACAGGCAGAAGGGAGAGAAGGAGCTGGGCAGAGAAAGGAGAAGGCAGAGCCTGAGAAGAGGGGAGAAGATTGGAGTCGTGAGTAAAGAAGGCCAGGATTTCTCCAGAGTTTGAAGTCCGAGGGGTAGGGTAAATAACCTAAATGCATGGGTTTGGCCTTTAATTTGCTTGTATTGCTAGCTGTTTCTCAAACACTCAACTTGTCCCTCTGATGGAAATTCAAGCTTCTTGGCAAAGTCAGGCACTACTTCTGCGTATCTCTTTAGCACCTAATACCGTTCTACAAGGATTTACTCTACACTTAATGACAGATTGAGAAAAAGGCAAGTTTTCAGTGACTTCTAAAAGTATATAGTTATCTAAAAATTTAGTCGTGAAAAATGCCCAGTCGTGATAAATCAGACTAAAACATCCCTTCTCCACTCGGAGAAGGCTTTTTTAACTTGGATTTTCTAAATAATTTACTCAAAGCCCTACCTCTGGAAGAGTCTCTTAGATGTATTGCTTGTGAAATGTCCTTCCCAATCTTAGTAAAATCAAGAAATCAGCCTAAAAGATTTGAAATACCTGTAAATAATAATCTGAATAAGGAAAATGGCTTTATAAATGGCTTTAAAAAAGCATCAAAAATGTAATTTTCAACTTGTTTAATTTTTTTTTTTATTTCTGAAACACATTTTCCAAACTTTAAAAAAAAAAGAAAATTCACCTTTTGGTGGAGGTCAAGATGAAAGTGTTGACAAATATCAGGAGGCTGGAAACTGAAAATAATCATCTTGTGAATGACATCTGTATATAACTTTATAATATTCTACTATAAATGATCCTATAAGGGCAATGAGAAGATAGGTGAAAAAGACAACAATGGTACTTATTTTATTAAATATACAAGAGTTGTTTGCATCCACTTTTCTGGCAGTAATTCCTATTTTTAGAAGTGATGTCAATGATACTGTAGAGCAAGAGATACCGGTGGATTGACCATGTGTTTCAAAGCACCTCTAGATGTAAAAATACAACAAAACAAAACAAAACAAAAAACGTGTTTCTGCAGGAGAGGAGAGGTACTGCTCTGGTAAATCTCTCAGCAGGATGAAAAAGAAAGGAGAGGTCCATACAGTTTTGTTTCACCTGATAAAAGTTTCCCAAAGAAAATGAATGGATATCAGAAAGGAACTTTTCTCAGACTTCACATCTCTTTGGGATCATGATGCAATAAAGTCTTGCTAAATCCCAAATATGAAAGACAGAAACACTATAAAAATGTAGACTGGGACCCTGCAGAGATCAATAGCTAGTTTTCATTATGCACACTAATATATGCACTAGGCATTTTTGTGTGCTTGTTAAAATGAAACATCAGACAGTATCACTAACGAAAATACAGCAGTAGCCCATGAGCTCCTGACTCAAAAGAAAACTAAAGTGAATTGGGTAAGATATCTAATAAAATAGATGGCAGTGGTCTTAATGGAAAACCATATATATGCTAATCTACTTTTCTGTTTCCGCTTTTGTCTGATTTTCCTAAGAATGGGAGACTGCAGAGAAGCCTTGAGCGTGACTGCAGAGGGCAGGTCCTTATAGTCGTATAGTCAGTCAGTCGGTTAATTCCAAGCCTTGGAAGCACGAGAGGCTAAGTTGGCAATCTAGGGAGATGCTTTGGATGATAAGGGCAGGTGTTTCCAGTGCAGATGAAATAGAATTTAAGAAACAAAAACTGAATATTATTTCAAAGGCAAATGCAATAATTTTTAAACATTTATATAAATCTGCTATTTTCACAACTCTGAAAAGACAAAGGACAGTGTGGAAAGATGCGACATTAAAGTGATGAGAATTAAAATATCTGTGAATCAGTCCATCAACACCACTGAAAGACATGCCATAGAATCAAATAGGTGGTAGAATATGTATATAAATGACGAAATATAACAAAAAATTTTCATCAGGTTGTGTTCAGATCTACTGTTTATTTATAGCCTTACTTAGTATTACCTTGTTTTTTCCTCAATCTAGAAAGGACTCGAAGTTGCATAAAAAGAACGTCGCAGACCTCTGGCAACCTGAGTTTTCACTGACCGAAAGTGGACTCTGAGGTCCGTGACACACAGTAGTTTGTGATTTTTCTCAGGTGCAGAGTTGAATTCTGGCTCCAGGATGTTTGGAAGAAAATCGATTTAGTTTGTAGATGAAGTCACATCGCAAAACAACGTGATTGTTGCCTAATTTAAGTTTATATAGAAACTCTCTTTAAGACACTAAACAATTGTTTTCGTTTCTTTGTGAAAATAGCCATCAAGTGAGAGAAGAAACCTTGGTAAGAGTTGGAGAGGGAGTTAGCCTTGGTAGGAGGATATGCACAGGAAACACTTGCCTCTAGATAGTAATACAGTTTCAGGAGAAATCTCCAAACCTGAGCAAACTATTTCCTGGATTCCCAAATTTAGAGACTGTGAATTTGGGGGTTTGCCGAATCCGCAAAAACATCAAGGGACTACTAAAATATAATAGGAAATTATAGAGAAAAGAAAAAAAAGGCAAGGAAAATGTAAAAGATTGGTTTAAAACATGTATTTTCGATCTAGTTCTACTACTAACCACGTGGCCTTGGGAAAGGTCTGTCTGACCATTTCTTTCGTGTCACCAATTGGAAATGAGGTGAAACTGCTCATCTTCACTAATTAGCATCCACCAAAGAAGGGTGATTTGCTCCTCTGGCTAATTTAATTGGTAAATTTGGGCCCCGTCAATTGAAAGAAAAGCAAAAATCCCTATTGCCATACTTAATAGAAAGCTCTTCGGGGGATAAGAGGGTAAGATTCTGGGTCCTTCCCCACTCCCAAACCAGAGCAGCAATATTTTTATCATTTATATAGATTGGTGTTCTGAAGATGGAGAGGGAGGTGGGTAGAAGGATTCTTTGATGAAGGAACCCTTGTCGCCCACTGTGGGCTTCCCTGTGTTCCACGCAGGTCACTTTCAGTTCCCAGGTTTTTGGAGAATAAACTGGAACAGTAGTGGGCTCCCCTTGCCAGCCCTAGCATTGGACCGAACAAAATATATTATGATGCTGAGGATCAAACAACTCCCTGACTTATTAGCGAATACCTTAAGTTCCTGTAGGTTCCTATGCACAGTGGAAGCCCTGAATGGTGTGTTAGGATACTAATACAGGTGCCACTTTATGGCTTTCAAGGGGGAGCTCTAGAGTTTGTCTAATAAGAGATTCCAAACTTTCATACTTCAAAGCTTTCTCCAACTCCAACTCCAGGCTGCCTTGCTGGGGGGTGGGAGGAGGGGTGCGGCTGCCTAATACTAACTGAAATCCCTCTTTCTGTAAATTAAGGTCCATTTCGTCTCATTTTATTTGGGACAATGGAAGCTTTACCCACTTCCTATTCTCCTTCGTGTTACTGAAGCCAGTTTTTAAAAGAATCCACTTTGAATAAAAGTATAAAATTATTTTGATATACCTTCACCTGATCTGCTCTAGTCCCATTGCTCTTTTTGCTATGTGTGAGGATTGTCCCCAACTTCTCCAATACGTTGATTTCTGTAACTTAGATATAGGGCAGGCACTCAAATTTTGTGTAAACACCCTGGTATTATGAGTCACAATTGCCCTCTAACTTGGCTTGCGTGCGCGCGCGCGCGCGCGCGCACACACACACACACACACACACACACACTCTAGACAGCGGTAGCTAAGAGGTATTTGGCAGAGTGTACTCTGCTGTGGAATAGAATAGAGTGCTGCGTGGCTCAAAGACTCTTCCTACCATTACAGTCTCTCAAGATCATGGTCTCACATATATTTTTCATACATACAAATATCAATTTACTTCTCCTTTCCTTCTCTCTTCCCACTCTTTCCAATTCGTTCAGAACATGTCTTCCCAGTTTCTTCCATGTCTCTTCTACCATCTTGTCAAATTGCTGGAGTGGCCCTGGCAATACACATATTGGAGAAGAGAGAAACCATATGTTTTGAGGTAAAATTTTAATAGAATAAAGAAAGAATGTCATTAATCTCCAGGCCTTGAAAATGCCCAGAAGCTCCCATTCAGACCCTCCTTAAAAGTTTCCATCCACTGTCTTTTATTAAACCCTGGTATTTCTCAAATGTCAAATTGCAAGATGAATTTTTAAAATATTTCTTACAAACTTTCCTCTCTTTTAATTAACTATGAATGGCTCAAAAGTATGTTTCCCCTATAATGGCTATTATAAATGTGCTACATTTTAGGTTATAGGGTTTTGTCACCCAGCCTGAGACTCTAACCACCGTTTATAACCTTTCTTTTCTTTACTCAAGGGAAAACTTCTTACAGATTTGAAAAATTGACACCCAACTTGACTTTTTGATTGCTTCCATTATAATGAGGACTTGGTTGGCCCTGAGCAGGAGGAAATGTTCTTCTAGCTTTTGAAATATAGCTAAGGGAAACATCGTAGGATAGCAAGGAAACTTCATTTCTGAGACCTTGGAAAGTAACTTGGTTTGCAATTTAGGTGTGCGATTGGGATCAATTAGTGAGCAGTCTGGACGCCAGAGTTCTGATGCCACTCCTGAGGCCATCTTTATCTTTAGGGATGTGTTCTGCTTGCAGCTCACCGTGTTTCATGAACACTGTCTCTTATTTGTCTTTGTGTCTAATACAGGGCTTCATCGCAGGGCACTTAGGAATTGCTCCCTGAACTGAATGTAACCCCAAGGCTAATTAATGGTTTTTCAGCATCTGATTTAGAGCAAAAATGAAATTAAATGAAGAGCATTATACAGCACACAGGTTAAGTTGCATCAAATAATTACTAAATTTTCAATGAGGGGGAGATTCCAGTGGTGGGGCATTCTCAGTTGTGTGCGCCAAGAGCTGAGACGTGAATGTGTGTGTGTCCTTACATACGTTCTTCCATAGTAGAAGGAAGGAAGTTATGAAAGGGGAGAAAATAGAGCTATTGACTGAAGAGCCATAAAGCTGTTTTTAGAATGACTGCTTCTGTTGTATTGGGGAATGCTTCCTTTGAGAAGGGGTATATTATGCATCCTCTTTCCATTAAGTCTATTTTGGGAAGAAATTACAAGGATCATATATTACCAACTCCCAGGGATCTCTTATCAACACAGCCTCTATTCTCATTACACACCTGCTTAGAGCCAAATAAATTAAACCTTCTGTTCTCAGGGATACCAACCCAAGACAATCAAAATCTCCACTAAATTATGTTAGTTATTAGGTAAGCTGCTGGTTTTTAAAAAGCGTCAACTCTGCCCCTAAAAGCAATAAGGGGGAGCTAGAACAGTGGTGCCTGTGGGTTTGAGCAGTTAGTTTTAACAGTGGCACAGTCTAGAAATTGTTTTCAAAACAGTGTGGGGCTTCCTACTGGAGGTGAAGATTTATCTGCCATTTGGCAACTACTCCAGTTACTGTGGAACAAGAAGCTTACTTTTCAATAGTTTTACAAATTAGGTGTTTAATTTTGTCTCTATAGAATTAATTCCTGGGAGGTGGGGGTAGCGGTGGAGGGGAACTTTTCAAGGCTAGTTTACAAATTTGAATTTTTAAAGTAACAGTAAAAATCTTTCCCCGAAGCACAACAGTGTGGTGAAGTTCTGTTTCAGCCCTAATGCAGTTTGCATCCTGCGTGCACACTGATTTAAATATTCAAATAAAACAACTTCAGTGTTTAGCAATTTAAAAAAAGTGTTTAATCATTAAACAACCATCTTTTTCTTTTGCCCTTTAAACCTGCATTCAATCAGTGTGGATGCTGGTTTACAGTCTCTTTAACTGCAAAGATCACAAAGGAAAGGTTAGCAGGATCACCACCAGCAAGCTGCAGGAAGCTCTGAAACACCCCCATTGTCACATGAAACTTGCAGCCAAAGTCTCCTTCAGCTCCCTCCCAATTCACACTCTGCTCCAGGGGAAGGATGTGGCCAGAAAAATGCAAACTCTAATTCCAGAAGCAGCCCTCTGTTCATTCAAGGAAAGAAGAAGAAAACAAAACAAACAAAAACAGTGTTCTTGCATTTAATCTTCTGCCTGGCCACACCGACCATTGTTAACCGAAATAAGCGATATCTTCTTGCCGCTGAAGTGTAACTAGGGCGGGCATGTCATTGCAGACTCCGAGGCGAAGGGCCTGGATGTTCCTTTTATGTAAAGGAAGGAGAATTTGCAGTGTTTTATGGCCTTCTGTCAACACATGGGAGGTTTTATCACTCATTTTAAAAATACAGCTTAACACCATTTTCAAACCAGCCCGAGTTCCAGCCCTGGATTGTTTTCACAAAATGGCCCTTTTCTCCTCAGATCAGCATGGTCACAGGTGCCTATTAGTTGCTATAGTTGTAGGAATTGAATTTATTCCCTTCATGGTAGGAAAACCAAGAGTGTTTTCTGAAATTTAATTTGGAGGTACAGTCTGTGGTCACATCAGGCTCTAGGAAGGGATCACGACTTTATGAAAAGATAAATTGCTCCTTTACCACACAGACTGTTTGCCTTTTGAGTTCTTATTCTACCTCTGCTGGGTGTTCCTTTGTACTGCCAGATATATAAACCACACTGGAAAAGATAATTCTGTACTTTTAAGTGACCAAGTTATAGACAAAATTGGTAATCATTTCAGTTTTGAAGAAGGCAAGGACAAACAGTTCCTGGTGTTATTTTATAGAATGGTGAAATTTGACGGCGATCTCCATTTGGGACAGAGAAATGGAAACCTAGAAAGTTCAAAAGACTTGCCCAAGATCTGATAGCTAATTAGAAGCAGAAAATGGGTTAGAAGCCAGAACCCTGACATATAGTTTATTATGTTTTTGTCTATCCAGGTGCCTTTACTAAGTTAATACAAATGTTTCTTGATTTGCCCTCATGGAAGATAATAAGCTTGTTGCTTGTCTCTATCTATCTATCTATCTATCTATCTATCTATCTATCTATCTATCATCTATCTATTTGATGATAGATAGATCCCCAAGACAGCTTCAAAATCACCAGCATCCTCGCTTTGTTCAAACTCAACAATCCAATTCTTTGTCATGTACTTTAGGGTTTCCATTTTCCAGTCTTGCTACCATTTTTAACTTGGTTCGTGCACAGTAAACTTTTGAAACCTGAACCAAAATACTCAGGGACTTGGACAAGTTTTTACATAGGTATTTGGATGTTGTGTAGACAAGTTCTGCATTTCTCTGCTCTCAAAGCTACTTCCTACATAAATACTGGGTGTTCTTTGGCCAGTTTTCCAATCTCGTATTTCAGCGTTGCATCTTTAACACATTTGATTTTTAAGCAGTGTTTTGTTTTGCTAGCTATAGTCTGTCAGGACCACAAAATTTAAATAATTTTCATCTCTGAAGATGAACCTATTGCTAATTTTAAAAACCTTTATAAAGTCACCATTGTTTAAAAATTTCACAAAGTCTTATCAAAGTCTTGATCTTTCCTGAAGAGATGCATATTTACATAGCTAATTTACATAGGTAAATAACAGAATAAACCGAACATCAGTTCTTAAAATACCCTAACAGCAGGTACTTCAACAAATACCCATTTCTATTCAATTTTAAATAAAATTCACCTGAAAACACCTCCGTGCCTTAAATAGGATAGTCAGTCAACTCAGTGAGGAAAAACAATTGATTAAACTAGCTATTTGTCCTTACCCAGATAAAATCACTGGTTGGTTCAACAAATTTTTCTAATGTATCGAGATACAGGTTGCTTTAACTACCTATACTTATTAACTATGAGGTATGTGACAGGGAATAACAGATTGTTCTTATAGAGTGATGAGAACGGTAGAGGAATAAAATCATGAAAGATATGAAAAGGATGAATGGGAAGAAGAGAGAGATGATATACTCAAAAAAGTTGGAGCAACAGGGATTTTCAGAGTAAAGCATATTGTAAACTCAATATAGCTGAATGCTTATAAGAGGAGATGCTTTCAGCAACTCCTTTGTTCCCTAATGTATATACTATACCTGAGCACAATGCTGCCTTCCTGTGAGCTGGACAGTAGGAAGTAATCTATCTTCAACCTTGTTTGGTTTGTAAATAACACTGTGGAAAAGGTCTGTTGAACTTTGGAAAGGCTGTCTCCATGTGCTCTCTCTTACTCTTGGAGGTCGATTAAAGGGCACGGCCATGACCAGCACCTTAATCCTACAGGAATTGTTTACAAAAGATTGAAAAATGTGCCCAGGGCCTGTCCTACCTGCTCCTCTGTGAAACTAGCCCCACTCAAGTGAGCTGGCAAGCAAGCTCGACTTTGATGGAAACAAAAGAGAGTTTGGGTGAACCTGGCGTCTTTCAGTGCATGCTTTTCGCCTTCTACTGAATTTTTTATTTCCATTAAATGTCAGTAGGAAAATGGACACTGGCCTTTCTTTTTCTCTGTCGCTTTGCAGCTATTGGGATACTGTGTTTTGGGATAATGAGGTAGGTTGTCATTTCCTCCCCCAAATAATACATTACAAAGTGGAAATGCAAATTTCCTGTGGAAGCTCTAAGTAGCAGGTGGTATTTCCTTAATATATTGTTTTTGACCTTTGGGGAAATTGGTATTATGAGCTGACTTTGGAAAATTAAAATAGCATCAAGGTCCCATATTTTAAATAAAACAATATCTTAATTAATTTGAAAAAAAATTAGAATGGAGTACTACACCAGGAAAACATAACATATTTTACTTTTATGTGTTATTTTAAAATTTGTAATTCTTAAAAAGGACATGTCACACCCCAATTTTCTAATTCATTAAGAGATGAAAAAAAAAGAAGGAAAAATATGTATTTTAAAGTTTTACTTTAAACCTTTGCTGTTAACTAATGCTTTGATACATTCAGTCAGTTGTGCAAAGAGTTAAGCATGGGACTGTTCAGATGGCAAATCTGAACTGAGCTGAAGGTAGACATCTGTATTTTTTATTCATTTGCTCAGCAGCACTAAATTTCAAGCTTGTTTTTTGTTCGGCATCAAAGAAAAACTTGTTTTATGGTTATTGGATTTTTTTTAACTCACATATTTCATGAAAGGGACTCAAGTCACTAGATCTTTATATATTCTTTTTAGTCACTTTTCTGCCCAACAGCCCTTCTGTGTGCCATCTTGTCGAATAAGGAAAACATAATTTTATTCTTTTTCTCTTCCTTTGAAGAAAAAATTTAAGAGATTTAAATACCATTCACATTTTGGAATTTCCTTCTTTACTCCCTCCCAAAACCATCATCTCACAACCACGTAAAGCGATTCAGTGTTGGAAGACTTAAGAGAATCTCGGTCCTATAAATATCCTTTATATGATTATAACTCTTCCATTTATCAAGGGCAACAAGAATGGAACCCAAGAGCTGTTTATAGGCATCTGTTCACGTGTGCACGCGTGTGCATATGTGTGTGTTGTATGTATCCAAAACTTTATGTATCCAAATATACATAGTATTTTTAACATACAAATTTCTGATTAGGCATCTGTATTCCTTTTTCTCTAAAAATTCTGCGTGTGTGGGCCTATTGTCATAGGTCAGATGGCCACAACCCATAGCCATTTCATGGATGGCCATATCCAAAAAATTGAGATTGTTTGAGTAATTTAAACTTGAATAGTTTAAACCTTTTCAAGGTGGCTAGTTTAAATAGTTGTCTTCATTCTTTAGTTGTTTTGTAGCACAAATTTGGCTGCAAGCCCAGGTTTTCAGGTGCAAGAAATCTACATTTGCATCCTAAGAAGTATAAAGCAAGATACTTATATTTCGCTTAAGGTTCACATTCATTATCATTGCACCTCTTCTTCCCAGAAGAAAAGGGAAGTGAAAGCTGAGGTCAAGACCAGATACTGGGAAAGTTCAGCTAATATTAGACTCTCAGAAAATATTAATTTTCCAGATAGTTGAATATTAACATCTTTAAATTTTAACTTTAAATGTTGATAATGTTGTTGTATATGAAAATACCACTCATATATATAGTACATGTATCTGGCTACTGAGTATAAGTTTATGTGTTTCTCAATGACGTTTGGTCATTGGCATAAGCATCATTAGACTCGTCAAGTGGCAAAGATCATACTGTTTCATCCTTTTTTCTTCTTTTTGCATTTCTTGGGTGCTTACCATATGAGATGAACTATGTGACCACCCTGCTTCTTGGCACATAGTATGCACTCAATGAATGTGTGTTGAAGAAATGAATGAATAAACAAGCTCAATGAGTTATAAAGGTAGATTCAATTCAGTAAACCTTGTTTTGGACGTAGGATCAAGCATAGTGCTAGTTGAGACTAAGACTAGAGCTATATGGTCCTAAATAGTATGGATTACACAGGTGCATGTGTTCATCGGCAAGCTAGTGGTGCACTGTCCCTCCTTGAAAAGTACTCCAAACATGTGAGTGCTTTTTGATCAATGGCCACTTTCTCATGAAATTAAAAAAACCTGTGTCATTGCAGGACTTCCTGGGCATTGCGATAAGGCTACTACATGTTCGAGTCAACACCTAAAGCAACTGTCTCCCCCAAAGTCTTTCATCACTTTCTATAAAACTATAATTGTAACAATTATAGTCAATGAACTTTTCCTTGCCACTGCCATTCAAAAGATCTGTGTTTTTGGCATCCTTAGCACACATCACAGATATCAACTTGCTGGTTCGCTCACCATGCCTCTGTTCCACGTACACTAGATTTGTTCTTGGGCTGTGACAGAGGTACATTCCTCATCACTTTGGGAATTTGGGCTAGGATATTTGGGGGGATGAATTAATTGCATCCATACAAATACTTTCTCATCTCTACACTTCTATTTAGTGTAATGTGGAGGGAAAGTGTAGCCTTTGGAATAAACAGGCATTAAGTTTGAATGTCTGCTTCATCCATTATTAGCCTCTTGGGAAACCTTGGAGTGGGGGTCTCAGATCCCCTGCATCTGTCCTCATAAACATTATGATATATAGAAAAGACCACTGCAGAGCGCCGTGAAAGCTTGTTATTTTTATTATTATTACCTTCATCAGATTACATACACCTGACCAGACACACAGGTTAGAAGTTTTTTTATACTTTCCTTAATATTTGTCCTTTACATACAAGCAATACTGCTGTTTCCTTGTCATTTATCTCATCTAAATAATCTCTACAAAGTCTGAAAAATAGATTGAATTTCTCATGAAATCCATTTTAAATAACATTTTACATATTGAATAGTCCATACAGTGAATCAGAGGTAATTAATGCTAAGAATTAAAAAGATCACAAAGCTATACCCTGCTTCCTCAAGTAGCCATTAAGTGATTGTTTACTGAAAGAATAAATATAGAAGATGGTGGGGACTAGCCATCAAACATATCTTTATCCTTTTTAATATTAGCATGTTCTCTGTAAGCAATAAGTAGAAGCGAGGAGGATGTTTTCTGATCATTAAATTTTGACTTACCATCTCTAAAAAGAGGTAACCTCTCTTTAATCTGCCTTTCGGATGGGGACATGATTCGTTAAATTAGAACAAGGCGTGAAAATCAAGGCCAGAATAGATCTACTTTATCAGCATCATAAAACTGTCCTCAGAATAGAGTATTCCCTAAAACGAGTTCTCAGAAGCAGCCACAAAAATCTTTTCTAAACTCCTGGATCAACCATATCTTACCTTCTTTCTGCCTCAGTCTGCAATGGCTTTGTCTCTCTTTTGGAAGAAAGGGCTGTCTCTGTCAACCCTTTGAATTCCTCAGAAAATGTTTACATTTGTTTGTGTGTTGTCTAGACAAGTAGCCCTCAGGGATAAAGGAAATCTCACATCTTTTTAAAGAGAGCCACTCAAAAAGAATATGGTCTAAGTGTTCTAGTTTACATTCAAATGGGTACATTGTGAGAAAATAATTCACACAGTATGAGCAGTCAAGAAATTATACAGATTTTCAACAGTGGCACTTTAAATACAGGGCAGATAAATCAGTGTTGCATTGATCCAGTGGCATTTTCCTGTGCTCACATTTTCCAGTGGTATATCAATGACCATATTCTTGAATAACAATAGCATCTTTTTATGCTTCCATCTTTTCACTTTTCATGAGAAGAATACTGGAATTTATGATGTGGGATGGTTGCTTTTAAGCCCTAACCCACTTGTGCACTTTATGACCTAATATGTTATGGCTCTAAATGGCGGATGCAAAATTTGCCTTGATGAGCAACTGAGCCTCTACGTTTTCTACCAAATCAGAGTTCCTTGTGCCTCCATTTTCTCCATAAAAACCATTGGAGCACGCCATTCTTTAGGGATAAGCAGAATTGAGGAGCTTTTGTTCTGATGCTTACCTCCATGTATATATGAGTGAAAGCTGACAAACGAGAATGAACTGCAAATAGGTTGAGGAACTGAGATGTAAACACTCCACTCAGAGGCCGGCATTCTTTATACTGTTGTCTCCTGGTTTCTTCATCTCCCTGAAGACCTTGATTGAGTGATGAGCAGCATCCATAAAGGTGTTAGGAGACTCTTTCATGGCCGCTTCTCTGCCAGCCAAGAGGTGTTACCCTGAAGGACTCAGAGGGATTCGAAAGCAAGAAAAAGAAGGAATGGCTCCTTTTGCCAGCAGTCAGAGCTGAGAAAGCAGAAGAGCAAGTTACAGTTCCAGCCATGATGGAAAGGTGTCTTCTGAACTGAGTAGCAACCAAACTGTCTTTTTCTTTCCTTGGTTCTTCTACCCCTGTCACCATAGCTAGAAGTAGCAGCTTTATTGCCTCTCAGGAGAAAGGAACTTACAGAGTGTGTATGGCTTAGCATCCTGAAGCTACTGTAGTTGTTCAGTCATTTGGGGAAAACACCGGGAAAATTAGATTAGATATCCAAGCTTTCACAATAGCTCAGCATATTGATGTCAAACTATGGGTCGGAAATTGAGCATAACATTAAAATTATACTTATAGAGAATAGTATCAATTATTAGAACCATTAGAATAGTTGCTGAGCAGTAAACTTATTTGTTATTTGAATACATTCTGTTACTAGATGGCTGCCTAACAGTTGTTCAAGAATAGTCAGTTAATCATCCTAGCACAAAGTAGCTACTCATAAATTTGTTGACTAAATAAAATTTCTTTGACAGAAATATTTGCATAATTGCAGTGTGTTATACACATGCGTTTTAGCTTAAGGGCATCTGTTTGGATTTTTTTTTTCTCTGTCTGTGTAACACACATGCAGACACCATAACGTGAATACTTACTGCTTACATCTTAGAGAAAAGTGACTCTTTTAACAGCCTAAGCATTCTAGAGGTAGTTTGCAAGCAAACATAACTTAGAAGAAGATCTAAAATTGCTTTCATTGAAATTCTACTTTTGTAATGGTGAAAGTTATTTTTGGAGAGAGGTAATTTTTGAAGAAAATAAAGTGATTTTTAATCCTGCAATCTAATTGGTTGTTATTAATTCAATTTAATAAAATATAGGTTCCTTTCAGAAGAAATCTCTTACAATAGTACATTTTAAAATCTGGTTCCCTTTCCCAGAAGCGCAGGGTGTTTTGAAGATAGGGGGACAAGAGAAGTACTTGAAGCTGTCAAGTCTTGCAGGGCTGCAGTTAAGTGCGTTAGGTGCTGCACGCTTGAAGTGCCGTCATATTACAGGAATGTTATAGAAAAAAGCTACAAGGACTTCTCATACATGCCTAACTCATGTAGCTTTAATGTTCACATGGCTGGGTCTATTCAGCTGATGAGGTCTACGTGTCAGATGCAGTTTGTAAGCCACTATTATTAAGCTGTTTTACTTTTACCATTAAGTAATGATACCTTGTTAATATTATGGATGTGTGTGTTCTTTGCTCTCTGTAAGTCTTTTGTTTTGTTCTTCTTTTTTTTTTTTTTTTGCCTTACAAAAATGTGCAGAGAGGACATCCCTATCCACAAATCAAGTACTTTAAATAGCCAGGCTAGAGCTGAATGAAGGAAATCAGGCTACATAACATCTTTGTAAAGTGTATGCCTATGAACTCTGCATCTCACAATACAAAGGAAATTGTCATTGTCCTGTGCAAGTTAGGCGAACAAAGCACGTAAAAAAAAATCCCATTCTGGTTCTCATACATGTATTCCAGTGCAAGCGAAACTGGCATCTTGAAGGCCACAGCAATGGCAAGGCTTTAAGTGATACATTGGCAGATGAGAGAGGGTGGATTTTAGATTTATAATGCAGAAAGTCTGGTAATCATTCACCAGACTCTCATCCAGTTCTTTGATATTGAACCATGCAAATTATAAACAATGAGGAACATTGCCATTGCTGCTGCTGCTGCTGCTGCTGCTGTTACTACTATTATTATAGCCCCTACTATTACAAACCACTACTACCATTACTACTCTACTGCTATTACTACTAGTATTGTTACTACTACTGCTATTATTGCTGCTATTACTTTTACTGCTGCTGCTATTATTACTACTATTACCACTACTACATTATTACTACTATTACTATTATTACTACCATTACTACTACACCACCACTGCCACATTCCCTAGTGCCGTTAAGTAATGTGTATTAAGTTCTTATAGCCAGTAATTGCATCATGGATTTTAGGGACATTAATCGTTTTTAATTACCCCAGTAACCCCATGAAGTATCCACATTATACAAATTAGGAAATTGAGGTTTAAATTGCTACCAAGTCAGTTTAAATAGTTTGTGCATAATTGGTAGAGACCTGATTGCAGAGGCCTTTCTGGCTCCAAAGCCCTGTTCCTCACCATTATCTCAAGACTTCTCTTCCTTGTGGGTGAAGAGAATGAAACTCTGCAGGTATTAAGTAAGATGTCACCTGCAAACCCTTACAAAGTAAATTGAGAATTTCCTCAGGGCCAGAAAGTTGCCTCCGTAAGTACTCTAAAGCAGTTTCTATATCCTGCAAACAGAAACTACAATCAAAGATAGCACCTTACAAACATCCTTTCTTTATTAAAAAAAAAATTTGTTTTAATTAAAAAAACTACTTCCACCAACAGTCCCTCCTAAGATCAGATACCTACATGCATCTGGCTATAAGCCCAGACATACCAAAACATGTATTATCTAGAGCCAAGACTTGAATCCCACTGCATCTACAGACAGGCATCTCATTTTAATAGACTACTCATTCATAGAGTAGGGACACTCCCCTGTTGAAGTGACAGGGAATCAGAAGAGCAACATAAAACAAAGAAAACGGTTATTACCTAGCAGCTGAAGGCCCCAAACATAGCCTCAGGTTCTGCTGTTCTTCAGTTTAGCCAAGCAGAACTCTGATTGATTCCCGTTAGAAGTCAGCAGACATTTAGTTGGCTTCCAGAATGTGGGCAGAAGCTCATGTAAGTTATTTACTACCTATCCCTGGAATTCCTTTTGGACATGACCAATAAGTTACAGCTGGTTTTTAGGCAGCATGGCACACTCATCACCTAGCTGTTAGGAACATGTATACCCTTCTGACTGTAATGAAGTGAATTCGAGTCTAGATGCACCAGAGGAAAATTCCAAACAGACCAGGAAAGCAATAACCACCGACACCATCTCCATAATAACTGTAAAACTGAAACATGTACATTCTACAAAGAGACCTGTTCTTCTACCCCCTCTGAAACAGCTTGACAAAAACAAAAGCTATACGAACTGGCACAGGACAAACAATGCATAGAAAAGTCTTGTGCAGCTGATTTCAGAGTCAAGAGAGCACTTCTTACCAGCTCTCAAAGACAGACCAGCACAGACAATAATAAAACGCTCAGAGTCAAAGTGGTTGGTTTTCTATATTTGTTCCCCATTCTCCTTTGTTTACAGAAGGTGGCCCTTTCCCTAACCAGGGGCAAATCTGATTTGTCAGTCCCATTCTCCCCACAGGGCAGGTCTGGCCAGTTGAGAGCAGGGCACTCTGCTTGGGACCATAGGAAGAGCCACCAGGAATGGCCATACCCAATTTGTGACTCTGAAGGAAATAGGCTGAGAATAAATCTACAGTGACAGAGCAGAGAGATAGAAACAATCTGAAGTCCTGAGGATTTAACAAACTGAATTTAACCTGCCAAATTAACCGATTCTAGGGGTGTGTCATCTCCAGGCTTTTTGTTACATTAGATAAATAATATCTTTATTACGTCAGTTTGAATTGGGGTCCTCTGTTGTACCCAAAAGCATACCAAAGGAATTGTCTTTGCTGGGATACTTGAGATTCACCAGAATTTATTATCTATATTTTTATAAATTGGTTGAATTTTCATACCTATCCCATATATCCTGATCTATAGGAAATATAGAGAAATAAAATCATGTGTAATATGTCTTCTGACGTTTTAAAAATATACCCATTTTTCCTCTCCTCACTTTTGAATCTCCGAAAAAGTAGCTCTCTCATGTCAACTACAGCTTTGTTGGAGAGGAAAATTGTGATTGCATAAGCATTGTCTTCCCCATGATGATGTTTTTCAAGAGTACCATCCATAGGACCAGTTGCTTACTTTTAAAGCAGATTACTTGGGTCCCTCCCAAGTCTAGGAATGAAGCCAGGGATCTGCATTTGCAGCCAGCATCCTTTTATGAAATCTGTGAAAGGGTGTCACTACCACCTGAAGAGAGATAAGGACTTCTTCCAGACAATCACAGGGTTTAGAAATCAGTAGAAACCTTTTTTGAATATTTACTCCATGCAGAAGACAGGAAATATGTTAGTGGCTGAGTCAGGTGGGGTGTGGGGGGCAGTTTTCCCCTGTTTGTGAAGAATCTCCTTGGGAATTTTCCGTTGGTGGTGTGATCTGCACAGGGTTTGCGAGCACAGCTTCTCTGAGGTTGGAGCAGGAAGTTGTCGGCATCGATAGGTTTGACTAGTAATTGTGCCTTAATGTAAATATATATAAATATTACACATATATATGCAGGCTTTAAATGACTCCATCTGTATGGCACTGTATATTTATATATATCATGGGTAAAAAATAAGTGTAGTGGGTGGCACATTCCAGAGAAATGAACACATCACAAAAGCACCAGCCAGTGAGTGCAGAGACCATACAGCACAAGGGATTAAAGGCAAGAGATATATGGATTTCTTGAGTAGAAAGCCACAGGGAATGAGAAAGGGAAATAAATGGCTGATGATGTAGATGAGGAGTCTGTATGGGAAGCAGATATCTCTATTCTCCCTCACATTTTGTTCACAAACAATTATATATAACCCATAAGAGTATAAACATCATCGATACAGAAACTGTCGACATATTTCCTGTGTCATAGATGCCACAGAATTTGTAGCTAACATTTTTAATACAATCATATTTTAGAACAGGTAATAAACGAGAGAGAAAAAAACAAAAATAACTTATTAGCATTTATCACAGAAATTTTTTTGGTGAGATATTTGAGATTCATCAGCCTTCACAGTCTTGCTTGATTTTTTTTTTTTTTTTTTGCATAGACTTTTCAAAGGGAATAAAAGAAATAAAGAGATGAAGGCAAATATATAAGATGAAAATAAGAATAGCAGGATGAGATCTTTACTTATAGAAATTTAATGAGAAACAAGATGCAGTATATATTTCTAGGACATCTTAAGTTTTTTTGACGAGAAAACTTTTTTCAGAGTAAATCTGTTATGAAAATAGTTTACTAATACTGATTTGACCTTTAAAAGTATTAAAAACAGTCTTTTGAACTAAGACCTTTAAAATTGCTACATTAAAATGCAGTTTTTTTAATTTGGTAATTTTTCTTCTTAGTGAAATTATAATCCTAGAAAGCTAGATTTTTATTATTTTTTTAAAGATGCTATTTTTATGGCTACGCGAAGATGGCTACATATAGCACTGACTTTTTCATAGGCAGATTAACAGAGAAGAAGCAATTGCTGGAACGGTGTGGTGTAGTGGAAAGGGCAAAAGACATAGAGCTGTACAACTTGGGTTGAAGTTGTAGCTTCAGTATATACTGGCCTTGGAATCTTTTGCAAGTTATTTGCTATCCTGAGGATTCCACTTCCTCATGCGTAAATCTGAACGGCAACACTTCCTTCAAATGACTGTAGTGTGGTAAATCAGACGATACACGTTAAATCACTTTGTAAACTACATATTGCTGTATTATTATCATATAGTCGATATGCAGTAGTCTCCCATTATCCACCATTTCACTCATTGCAGTTGAACCACAGTTCAAAATATTAAAAGGAAAATTCTAGAAATAAAGAATTCATACGTTTTAAACTGCATGCTATTCCGAGTAGCGTGACGAAATCTCACACTGTCCCACTCCATCCTGAATCATCCTTTTGCCCAGCGCTTCTACTCTGTATATGCTCTCCACCCGTTAGTCACTTCATAGCCAGTCATCTCAGTTATCAGATTGGTTTTCAGAGAACGAAAGACCACATTTACAAATTTTTATTACAATATCTGATTATAATTGTTTTATTTTATTAGTAGTTATTATTATTAATCTCTCACTGTGTCTAATTTATAAGTTAAACTTTAATAGGTATGTATGTATGTATAGGAAAAATCATAGTATGTGTAGGGTTCGGCATCATCTGCGGTTTCAGGCATCCACTGGGGAGTCTTGGAACACACATTCTGCATATAAGTGGGGACGACTATGAATATAAAATGAAAAGTCATACCATCTTATCCTAAATTGTAATTAAAATGTTTGAGTCAAAAGATGTGATAACAAAGCAGAGTTTAGAGAGACATTTCAGGAATAGTCTAAACAAAGAAAAATAGCTTTTAAGGTGACTGCTACCGATCTCAGAATCCTCAAGTTTTAGAGCAGTTGAGCTAACTTAGGTAGTTCAGGGGTTGCCTGAAGCTCCACCTGAGTTTGAAATAGAGATTTTGGAGACAAGCCGAATGAAATGCTTGGTTCTCTGAAGAAGGAATGGAGACATTTTAATTTATAGATTCTGCAGAAAGGGACATTAATCCCAAGAAAATCTGGAGCGATGGTCCAAGAAGAAAGTATTCTCTGGAAACGCCAGGGTGCTGGGTGCACTCTGGAAGTGTGAGAATGTGGGAGAAAGAGAACTCAGTTCTACAACTATTTAAAAAGTTAAAGGATATAAGCTAATGTTCGGGAATAGTTAACATTTCTCGGATTGAATATTAAGCTTCCTCCAAGGAAAACAACTCAACTGCTAAAGTCAGCCCTAAACTAGTGCCAAGAAAATACTGCTAAATTAGGGTTCTAGGAGAGATATGACTCAGTTGAGTATCATAGAGCTCTCAACCCATAAACTATCCCTTTGTAGTTCTTTGGAACATAAGAGATTACAAATAAATTTACTGACTCTTTCCTTAAGGAAAGGAAATGCCTAAAATCATGATTCAGCTTTTTAAATTCAGTTTCCATGTATAATTATTAAAGCTATTGGGAAATACTGGATCACCAAATCATTTTGAAAAGCCATTTTTAAATGCTTTTGTTTGTTTAGACCCAAACAAATGCTCTTAGAACTAAAGAAATTTCCTAAGTATTGATTCTAGATTTCTTTTGTCAAAATAAAAGTAATTAAAACTATTTTAAAAATCACATTATTTCTATTATAAGCAAATGAGCAAGCACGCAAGAAAAGATATATATAATATACATATTATATATATGTATAATGTGAAAAATTGTGTGCGTGTATATATATATAAATATAATATATAATTTTATATATATATAATTTAATATATATAATTTATATATATAATTTAATATAATTTTATATATATATAAAAAAATATATATATATAGTTTAAGTCCAAATCCAATTTAATATAACAACTACCTGAATAATTGGTCTAATGTTAAGAAGATGTATGTCTTAAATGGACTTTCAGGTATGCCACCAACAAATTGAGAGTATTAATTATCGCTCATTTCCAATAGTATACAATTTCATTTTCATTGTCTCATAGATGTCTACTTTCATGTCTTACTGAACATTATTGCTCTTTCTAGCTGGCTAAAGTTGACCTTAGCTAAAGTTTGAACTTAGTCCACGACATCTATGTGTGTTTGATTTGTTGAAATACAGCAGCATAATGTTTCAAATATTTGTTCATTTTACCTTGGTTCTATTAACCACGTATGTGTACATATGCAAAGTGAACTAACTTTGTGAATGACTACATACAGAGAAAAAGAAATATGTAAAGAGAATAAATAAATAAATAAATAAATAAATAACTTGAGCCTTTAAAGAATATTTAGTGTTTCTGTTTAGAAATTAATAGGATAAGGAAATAGGACCAAAATATTCACTTTTTTCTATGAAGTAACCTTAATCTTACAATTTTCATTTAACTTCTTTGCCTAGGGGTAAAATTTTCTCCCCAAATCTTGGGAATTATAAAAATTGAGATGAAAAAGTCAACCCATGAGACCGTGTATTTCTTTACCCCCACCCGTGTGTGACTGTTCACTTCAGAATGCTTTATATCCCCAAAGTGCAGCCATCTTCCATAAAACAAAAATGCCTGTTAAGTGCTCAGGCATTTGAGTGCTCAGGCATAACTCGGGAGCACACCAAAGTATAATTTTAAAACTAGCCATGCTTTTGACAACACTACCCCTAAGCTGCATCTTTCTCTTGTTTTGTTTTCTGATATTTCAGAGCTTAATTATAATCTTTAACTATCCAAAGTGAAAACAAATTTTTTCCTACCTCTACTTTTTTGTGATAGGGAAGAAGTGATACTTTTCTTCTACATCAGTTCTTCGGATTTCTTCTTGTATTTGCTTTTCAACTTTGTTGAACTCGTCTCTGCTTTCTCATTTTCCCTATTTAAAGGAAAATAGTCATCTCTCCTTTCCTGTAATTATTCTTCTCTATAGTTCATGATCATACCTCTCTACCCTTAAGATTACCTTGAACATAAGAGATTATGGTCTATTGAATGGAAAAACTTAACCTAAAATTACACATTGTACTCTCATATCTCCTTGTTTGCCTCCTCCATTGGACTCTAGGCTCCCTGAGACCAGGAAACATTTCTTATTCATTTTGTACATCCAGTATCTGTCTGACATATCATTTATCTAATGTCAATCAGAATTCGATGAGCCAGTGAATAACTTCAGGTTATAGAAAGTTGGCTTTTGAAACGAATCTGTACACTGAGATTTTAAAAAGAGTTCCTTGTTGATCTTTCCCCTCCATTCTGAAGATGTCTGAAAGGCACCAGAGGGAAGGCAAAAACTCCAAAGTATTGACTCCTAAATCTGGTCTCAGAACTGCTGTGGCCTGTTGCCATGCACATGCAGGCTGATGTTAGTAACACTAGCTAGAGCGAACTGTGACTCTCCCCATCCTTGAACAGGTAGCATGAGGCCAGCCACAGTGAGTGCGCTTTGTTATAATAACCCAATAAATACTTCTGAAATGATGCTTGCTTTTGTATTTTGCATTAAAGTCTAAGAGTAAAGCCAAGTAGAGTAGAAAATAAAGAACACCTCACCTTCCCCCGCAATATCAAGCAGAAATTCCAGGGATTTTG
This sequence comes from Pteropus vampyrus, assembly GCF_000151845.1. Lineage (NCBI taxonomy): Eukaryota > Metazoa > Chordata > Mammalia > Chiroptera > Pteropodidae > Pteropus > Pteropus vampyrus. Next base: position 2,155,638 of record NW_011888790.1, read on the forward strand.
CCAACCTCCCCATCATAGATTTATCACTTTTGGGGAGACTTTGTACAGAGAACTACAAAATCTCCTTTGCATTATAAGGGCTAGATTTTACTGTCAAGTAATAGCCATCCTGGCCTACATGTATACACACATTGCACAATCATCTCTAAGGATACACAAGAGGCACAAGAAATAGAAATTATGATCCAATGTAGGCTTTTTCTGAGCAGGAGGAAAATTGCCACTAGTGGGTGATTTCTCTTTACCAAGGCCTCCCACCACTAGAGGGCAGGGGCATTCTCAGTTTGGGAAGCTATTAAACAGGAAGACTTCCAGCCCAGTTAGAGTGATGTATGCAGTAGGGGTGGGATTTGTATAGCTATAACTAAGTCTCACCCTCACATTGTCGCACCAACACTTGATCTGAAATGAATGCTTCAAACTTCACGTACACTTTCCTGCCTAATTACCCAAAACATTCCTTAGGTGCATCAAATAATTTTTTGACCACTTGCTGTTGGATAATATCCTGAACTCAACTCCCCTTTATCGATGTCAATAACTGAGAGTTGACTATTTTACATTGAATTAAAGCTCAGAGTTTTTATTCTAAATCTTCCCTGAATAGCCACTTAGAATTGTTATATGCAGATTACTAGTCTCCACCCTGTTCCAATGAAGAGGCAGAGTTTAGAAGAACTGGGAATGGGTATAAGAAGTTAGCTAGATGGTCACAAAAACAGTCATGGTGTTCTGGAAGAAAAGCTTCGGAATAAATGAAAAAACTGGAACATCATACCCGATGTAGGCAAATCCCTCCTTTCACCACAGTCTGGCAGCCTTTGGCAAAATAAGTATAAGGGAAAGGACCCAGGGTGGAGACTAGGGAACAGGGAAATTGGGTGCAGAACCTAGGCACACAGAAAGTCCAGAAATATGTTGATTAACACAATCTAAATCACAAAAACTATATGGCTGAATTAGCAATAATCATCACTTTACCTTGACTCTTTTAGGTCACACCTATTAGGTTGAACTGTATGAAATTATTGCTATTTGACTGATTTTGGCTGACAAAAAGTCAAATTCATATGGTTCAACCTAACAGTATAAGTCACACTGAGTGAATGCTGAAGAGGCTGTGCCTCCACCCAGCCTGCTGATACAGATCTGATGGAAGATTTGCACCCAGAGAGCAGAGACTTTTCACTGGTGTTCTACTGAGGCTCCTCAGGGGCATCTTGGGAGGGCAGGGAATGGGCTGGAGTGGAGGCCATGTGAATGAGGCATCGGCACTCCAGTCAGAAGTACCATTTTGTCTGCTTTCTATTGTAGGATTCCACATAAGATCTGACCTGTGAAAGAAGAGGGAGAGGTTCTTAGGCTTAAAACAAAACAAAACAAAACAAAACAAAAACACCTGTAGAGCATGAAGTTCATTTATTAAAGGGACCCAAATATAAATCTTGACATCCTGGCCTATTGAAGCCTTAAAACTATAAATCCAGAACACCATGAGCAAGTGTGTAGATTACATCATTTCATGAAAGGCCGGAAAGAGTTTTCATTCTTCATGATGGTAATTTCCCTCCACTTGAGTTAATGTCATATTCAAAGAAAACATATTCAGAACAGCGCTGTGAAACTTCAGAGAGTGAAAAGCATATTTCTCAGCACATAAATGAAAGTGAATTTTGGTGAATGGAACATACAAAGATAGAGATCATCTTTTGAGCCTTTAAACTGCTTGGAACAAAGGGTCAAAAAGGATATTGTTCAAACCACAAGTCAAAAAGAACTGTCAGTATGTATGCCACACGACATGAAGCCGTTGCTGGCTTCATGCTTGACGGTCGTGTTTGGAGTGTTTACACACAGAGTCTGGACAATTACTTGTCTTGAATCTGAACTGTGTCTACTCACTCAATTTATTTGATATTTTTTACTATAAATAACTAACTAATCAATTTGGTCCAGAGAGCAGTTGAGGTAATTGAGCAATAGGTTGATTTATTTATTGATATTTTCTCCAAACGGTGGAGATACATTCATCAGTCAGTTCAGGCAGAAGATGAAGCTGTCTGCACTTGTGTGGGTATATACGCGTGTAATAATATTTCAGTGCACTGACTTAGGCATAAAGGATTCCTTTGGAGTTTAAAACCAAGTATCTTTTTAGCAAATATTTTTAGTATGATACCATATTTAATTTTAAATAACTGAGCTTATCTTGTGAGATGTTATTTAGCTGGCTAACAAATTTTGAACTAAGAAATGAGAGTTACATTTTAGGGGCCTTTCATGTGACAGAATAAATGAGGATTTTAAAATTCTTCTTTAGTAAACAGCTAGGGGATCTGTCTTACCCTATAGTGATATGAGAATGAAAAACTACATGAAAAAAGATTGCACTAGGAAACAGAAGTACCTCTTGATTGAACAATAGTCTTATGATTTGAAAACAAAGTGAGCAAAACCGCTTACTATTGGCTGGCAAAAAACAAAAGATGTAATTTGATTAAACTACTGCTTACATAAAACGGAAAGACCTATCTGCACAGAAATCTAAGTGAAGGGCTATTTTCTTTCAGAGGTCAACTTAAGACCCTCTGCATAATGATCATTCTTACTTTACTATACATTGTACCTTGTTTTTAAAAAAATTAAATTGGTAAGCCCAGTTCAAGCCTGTTTTCATTTAATGCTGAGGTTGTAGTAAAACGAACTACTTGCGTCTAGGTCCTTTGTTGTGAAGGATTTTCTTTCAATGCCTACTAGAGGAATGGCTTAGCTGTCTAAGTATCAGCTTTAAAATATCTGGACTCCCAGCCAGGAACCATAGGTTGAATTCTCAGGAGGGATGGGTAACCCCTTAATTATTCTGAAATAGATGGGGTGGCAGACCACTTCCTACACAAGTGTCTTTCCACAAAATCTTAAAAGCCAATATTCTGTGGACATTAAAAATTCAATAATATTTTTCCTTTTATTTGGAGAAATACTAGTTTGGTCTATGATCTCGGAAACCCAAGAATATGTTCTTTCCTTTCCATATCCTTGCATTTTCTCAGCATGCTGTATCCTAGGCTCTTTATGGACAATAATATTTATTTGCTTAAAGATTAACCTTTGAATTTGGCTGAGCTAATATAAGGATTAACCTGCAGAGAACGACACGTCGACATCCCTGAGAGGGCCCTTTTTAATCTGCTTTTGATTGACAGGGTCTTTTAGTTCTCCTCAGAGTTTTATTTTAACATTATATTCATCCAAAGCATTTCTTCGAAGTCCTTTGTTGTCGATTATGTTGTTCTGTTCTGGGACGAAGCTCTCTTTTCACCCATTGTTTTCTGGAAGTTTAAATGCAACAGCAGAATGAGAGATTTTCATGACAAGCTTTTGAAAGGTGAAGCAATCTCTTAACATAAGGAACTCGAAATCTCAGTGCACTGAGAGGTTTGCATGGCAAGTCGACAAAGTGCCCAAACTGTATAAGCTCACCACGTGCACAGACTTATTAAAGATGAAATCTTCAAAATTGTCTAAATAAGCAACTTAGAGGGCTTTGCTCTCTGTTCAATAGAATAGTCGTTATGAAATCTACACCTTTTAAAGGGATGTCCTCAGATTCTCCATAGTTGATAAGGAAGGAATAATCTCTAAAGGAGTCCAGAGGAGCAGCTGGTCCTTGTGGGCCTACCTTTTGTCCCTTGGGACTCACTTTTCATCGCCGACTCAGGAGAATCATAGGTTCACCCTGTTGAGCGAGCCAGGGCCTTCCCTGGCTGTGGTGGTAGTGAGGAATCGGAGGGATTCCAATAAAAAAGGAGAATCTAGTGATGGAAATCAACGCCACGAAGCTTCTCCTCCTGGGTTGGATCAAATTTGACTGGTTGTTTGTTTATTTGTTTGTTTGTTTGTTTGTTTTTTAAGTTTGAGAACCTGGTTTCTGAGATCATTATTCAGGGGATTAAGAAAATTAGAAGACAGGTTTAGAAAATGACCTCGGGGAAGTTATTTAAATTTCCCGTGCCTTAGTTTTCCCGTGAGCAAATGCAATTATTAAGGCCTGCGTCCTTCTAGTCACAAAGGAATGAATGTTATGACTGGAAATGATTTTAAGGTTTTATATGGGAAATGCATGTGCAAAATAATACTCATTTATTAAAGTGCAAGAAAATATACTGCTAACCACACTAAAGATAAATATGCACAGTTGATATTATTCGGTTCTTTTTATAAAAATATAACGATCAACCATGTTTTTGATGATAAGAACTCTAAGGGGCAATCGGTTTCTAGGTATCGACATTCGGTTATAAGCCAGGAGATGCTTCAAGGAAGATAAGAGACTTGCAGTTTGGCATCTCAAAAATTTCCAAACCGCAGCTTGTTTCCTTTCCCTTTTTATGAATGGCAGTAGTATTATGCTTCCGTCTGCATTTTCTACCAGAGCCATTCATAAAAATAAAAACAAAACAAAATAACAACAACAAAAAACTTTCCCGGCACAGTCTGGAGCCATTGGGTGCCAGAGGCTGGGAAAACATCCTGGCAGCCATAACCCCAACCAGCATTGAAAGTATTCAAGGGTCTGTTTGTTTGGTGGTCTGAAAAGTATGAAGTGCTGTGTGGAAGGGAGGGCAGCTGGTAGAAGTTCTGTGACACGGACTAGGCAGGGAGCCAGGGCTGGCAGAGTTTCAGACATTGTCTTTCCCCTCATTGAAGTGTCAGGACCTAATTCATGGAAAATTGGGTGAGCTGGCAGCCCTTTCAGAGGATTTCATTGAGCCCTGCAGTGTGCAGGAGTCACATGAATGCAGGATCCTCAGCCAAAAAAGGAGAGAGACTTCTGAGCAGGAGGAACCAGTCAGCCTGCAAGAATGTGTGCAGATTTGAAACGGTTTGGGAGTAAACATGTGTACAGGTGTAATCGGCAGGAAAAAAGAGAAGGAAGAAAAGTGGCCTGTTCTTACAAATGACTCTTTTGAAATGAACACAACGCTTCTTAGCGCTTTTGGATCCTAAATTGTCTTTGGTTCAGTTCCACCTGGAGAACACGTCATCTCAAAACCTGGGCTTTACTGATGTCATCTCCACTGTGATTTAAAGTCAAAGGGAAGAACTTTTTTTCAGTGAGCAGCAGTATTTTGCCCTTTCTAAATTTTTATTTTATTCATCTAAAAAAAAAGCTCTGATGATTTTTATATGCTTAATACAGCAGCAGTAAAACATCACACCATCACAGAAATTCTGAAGATGAAGAAAAATGAATGGGACCTCCTCTACCCCTCCATGATACAGTGAATTTATTCTAACTTCTGTTATTTGGGAGAATTTTGGCAATTTTATTTTTTTATTTTTTATTTAAACCATGAAAGTATGTCACTGTCCACATCAAAGTGGCTTAGTTGTATTCGCAAATCTCAATGATGTGTAAATAGAATAAGTAAGACTTATTATATCCAGACATGAGACTAAGTACTGGAAGTAATCCATCAAAAAGCTTGGGCTTCAGATCCACCTTTTACAATACAAAGAATAACTTAAATATTTTTCTAATACTCTAATTCTTGGGAAATTAATTTAAGCTGGGTAGAAAATTTCCTTCAGATGTTTCACTCACATGTGGAGAGTTTTGCCCTGCATACACAATTAAATAAATATAGTAATAGATAGATATGAACAACAATTAAATAGATAGAGATAAAGATAAATAGTATTGGTAGAGATAGTATCTGCAAATGATACTACCAAGAAAGTGAACAAATTCACCCACATACTGAAAGAAAATATTTGCAAATCACATTCTGATAAGGGACTTGTATCCAGAACATATAAAGGACTCTCACAATTCAATAATGAAAAGACAAATTTTAAAATGGGCAAAAGGTTTGAATAGATATTTTTTTAAAGAAGATATACAAATGGTCAATAAGCACATTAGGGAAATTCAAATCAGAACCACAGTGACGTTCAACTTTACACCCAGTAGGATGTCTGTAATTTAAAAGGTAGACAATAACCAGTTTGGGCATGTATATGGAGAAGTTGGAACCCTTATATATTGCTGGTGGGATGTAAAGGGCGCAGCTGCTTTGGAAAGCTGGCTGGAAGCTCCTTAAAAAGTTTAACATAGTTACCTATGTGACTCAGAAATTCTACTCCTAACTACATATCTAAGAGAATCGAAAACATTCTCTCTCTCTCTGTTCATAGCAGCATTATTCATGATAGCCAAAAGGTGGAAACAACCCGCATGCTCGTCAACTGATGGATGAATAAACAAAATGTAGTATATCCATACAATGGAATATTATTTGGCAATAAAAAGGAATGAACCACTGATACATGCTGACACACGGATGATCTGAGAAAACATTGTGCTAAGTGAAAGACTCCAGACCACAAAAGACCACATACTATATAAGTGCATTTACAGGAAGTGTCCAGAAAAGGCAAATTTATAGAGACAGAAAGTAGATTAGTGGTTAGTCTGGAATGGGAGGCTAGTAGGGACACAGAAAGGAATGGGGAGTGGCCACGAATGGGTACAAGATTTCTTTTAGAGGAGGTGAAAATGTTCTAAAATTAGATTGTGATGATGATTGTACAAGCCTCTGAATACACTAAAAAAATTTTTAATTATACACCTCAATGAATGAATTTTATGGTGTGTGAATTATATCTCAATGAAGCTCTTTAAAAAATATTAATTAGGCCCTTTCCCTCCTCAGTCAAATAGCAAGTTAACTTTGACTTAACTGGTATGCATGCCAGACTTTAATTGGGAGTGTTTTAATTGAGATAACCTGCATTTTATTTCCTTAACATATAGAGATCATGAATAAATACCCTCTAACCTTAGATAAACTATTTGAACCTTGAAATTTTCATCTGTATTTGCAGACAGGTGTCTAGATTTAAAACATGTACACTTAATTTTTTTATTATGTATCTTTCCTTTTAAACTATAACAGTTATTTTTTTTCTCTCCTTAGCCACAACAAGTTGTTCAGAAGAAGCCTGCTCAGGTAAGAAATGGTCATTATGATTTTTTTCCTATCAATTCATATAAAAAGTAATGTGAAAATATGTCCCCAAATTAAACCTTAATTAGTATTTTTCTAGTTTTGATTACATCAACATTGCAGGATTCTTGACAATTTGTCGTAAAAAAAAAGTCAGAAGTACATAGCCTGAGATTATCATTAAAAACCCTAAAAGGCCAAGGCCTTCGCTTAAATGCGCAAAGCAAATATAAAAATTCTTTAAATAAAATGTTTATTTCAATGCCTTGTATATAAAACATACATTTAATGTTATTATGTGTTTCACCAGTTTTTAAACATAAAGTTCTGTCCTTTCCACCTAACTATACTTTATTGACTTGATATGGGACTTATTAGCTGCACAACATTTCATGATTCATGACTGGAAACATATCTGTGTATTGAATTATTCCACAACATTTGATGATCCCAAAACACTCCCAGAGAAGGCTGGGAAACGAGGAAATTAAGTTATACTGTTTTTGCAGATTGATGAACTCTCAGGTCTTGCTTCAATGGCTGAGTCAGTCTCCGAAGTCTCTGGGCACATCAATATTAGGAACTAGCTTTACTTTTCTTGTCCCACATGACTGGAATTCCTTGTCCTAACTGTAATCTAAATGTGGAAACATAAGAATTATATTTACTAAGGAAGTATATCTTAAAAGAAAAGAAAACTGAAGGATAAATTAATATGACTGCCAAGTATGTGAGCTGTTATTAAAGTGTGAGAGTGTCCTGCTGCTCTCCCCTTCTGGGTTTAAATAAAAGGTCAGGAGATCTGGGCGTATCATACAGAACCTGCTGAAGTAAGTTATTAAGCAGTGTCATGGGTTACCAAGTTCTTTGTGGATCTCCTTCATATAATTTAAAATATCCATGGTCTCTTTTCCCTAGAGGTCTCTAAAAATGTACCTTGCTCCTTGTTCTCTTGGGACAATGCTACCTTGTGTGGGAAAGACCACCCACACAATCTTATATGTTTACTATTTTTCCAAACGCTGCTTCTAAGAGAATTGAAGCTTCTAACCACGAGTAAGCATACAGGAAAAGTGTATTCAAATAATTACACATGTGCTTTAAGTAGAATGAAAGCAGAGTTACCATGAAAAAAATCATTCTTGTGATTGCTCCCATACTTGAAAGCTGAAAGTGGTAGGAGGCACTAAAAATAGATACCCAGTATTCTAGTGTAAGCATTATTAAATAAATGAAGTAGAAGCAAAAACTTGACATTTTAAGTAGGACGTCCCATATATATATTTAGCATCTCACTCTTCATCAGTAAGAAAATCAAAAGAAAGTGAATTTATAATTTTGTGCATTTGAGTCCAAGGATACTGCAGTGTTCACTGTTGCATCATAGGCCGTGAATGGTAGATTAATAACAGCCTTATATGGTCTGTTAACAACATCCATTCAGTCTCGATTCTTGGTATTGTAGGGAAGATGAGGCAAATGAAAACACAGTCACTGTATCTGAGAAATGTGTAATTTAGTTCAGACGTGCTTATCCTTGGCTGCATATCAGAATCACCTAACAATTACACACACACAACACACACACAACACACACACACAGACACACACACACAGTAGTTCCCCCTTATCCAAGGGGTATATGCTCTATGACTCCCAGGGGATGCCTGAAACTGTAGATAGTACTGAACCCTATATATAAACTATGTTTTCTCCTATACATGCATAACTATGATAAAGTTTAATTTATAAATTAGGCACAGTAAGAGATTAACAGTAACTAATAACGAAATACAACAATTATAACTATATCGTAATAAAAGTTATGTGGTCTCTCTCAATCTCTGGCAACCAGTCTGATAACTGAGATGGCTACTAAGTGACTAATGGGCAGGTAGCATCTATAGCATGGGTATTCTAGACAAAAGGATGGTTCACATCTTGGGTGAGACAGAATGGGATGGCACAAGATTTCATCACACTACTCAGAACAACACCCAATTTGAAACTTAGAAATTGTTTATTTCTGAAATTTTCCACTTAATATTTCAGGACCAAGGTTGACTGCAGGTAACTGAAACCACAGAAAGTAAAACTATGAATAAGTGGGAACTACTCTATATGGGTGTGTGTATGTATTTGTGTTTGTATCACCATTTATATTTATATGGTCATTATGTATCACCATGTATATGCCATATATATTTATATATCACTATACATAATATATATCACTGTATATAATAAATACATTCACATATATACCCACCCAGTAGTTTGTGTTGCAGCCAGCCCTTGTGAGCCAGTTCTGAGTATCTCTTCCATATTCTGCATTCAGCGATGTCAAATAGGTAGCTTGAAATCCCCTATGTTGGGAGTATTTATACCATAGAAATTGACAAGTACTACAATTTTTTTCCCTGGAGAGCAAGTCGTTAAACATTTACCTACACAGCAATGGCCCCACCTTTCAGTGATTCTGATTATTTGGTCAGGACACTCAAGCATCAGTATCTTTTATGAACTCCCCAAATGATTCTAACGTGCAGCCAGGGATGAAGATACTCAGTGAACGGTCATGAGAAGAGGTTTAAACATTTGAAGCAAATGACCACAGAATGTCAATGTTTATGAAACACATAGGGGATGCAGATGAATGAGTGGGATGCCATCGGGGGATTATTAAGGGGATGAGAGTCCTGGAAGAGTTTTGATTTTGTTGTTATTATTATTTAGTTGCAAAAGGGAAAATAGAGACATAAATTAGGGAAAAGAAAGGAAGACATTATGAATGGCATGTTCAAAAGCAGAGAGGCAAAAACAAATAAATCATACGTGGATATTATCAATGTGGCTGAAACTGACTGCAAATTGAGCAGTAGTACACAAGAAATGATGTAAGTGAAGTCATAAATTCTTTTCCTAGGGAATCAGGAATATCTAAGAAGCCACAGATGAATTGAGTTTGTCTTCACTGATCAATTGGGCTATCTTACAGACCCTGCTCCAGATTTGCCTTTGAAAGGAGAATTCGGACTCAGAAATAGAAAAAAAGAACATGAGCTCATTGGGATTCCTAATCTATGCTGTCTAAGGACACAGTGATGAATTATATAAACACAGGGACTACATAGAAGTTCATGGAGGATAATGTAAATTTTATACTACATTCAAAAGAATCTCTTCCCTTTTCATCTGTTTCTTTCAAAATACCCTCCCAGATGGCTTTTCCATGTGGCAGTCTGGATTAACTCAGGCTCATATTCTTTCTTCATCAACCGTACTTTGAGGGGTTACGTTTAGGTCTTGTTTTTAGGTGGTGAAGATTCCAGCACAATTAAGTATTTTGCATCTAAAGAAAAGGGCTCAGCGGTGTGTAAGGAGACCTAGGTTTTGCTTTCTAGCCCTATCACTGAGCGAATTAATCTCTCTGTGCCCTATTTATCCACCTATGAGATGAGATAATAACGACACTTCTTCCCTTACTCCCAAGAACATTTTAAGCGATTCATAATTACATAAATTCCAGGGAATATTATTTTGTTTTGATATATTTTTGGATGCTAGGTTTTTTATTTCTGGAGGTGTATGTTCTAGAAAATTCTAGAATTCTAATTATATTAAAGTACTATCCTTTTTACCTCAAGAATGTTTATTGTTTGTTTTTTAAAATAAAATGTTTTTTAATGAAAGAGGAAATTTTTTAGTAATTACTACAATCTTTGGATTAAAGTAGTCAAAATTATTTTCCCTGTATATATTTCATATATATCTATAATTACAGTGGCTCTATTGCAAAGTCTCCTGAATCCATCAAATTCTGAAACCTCAGGCTTTCCAGAATGCCACGTCTTGGAACTGGGATACAAAGTGACAAAATTCACCTGAGGAGACAATTCAGGATTATGATTAATCTCAAAATTTAGATAGTCATTTGTGTTTGTGTATATAAGTACATGTGTCTAGGGAAGAATAAAAATTTAAGGGGAACCCTGCTACAGGGGTTTGTGTTTGGAAAATTCACCCAGTGCCATCAGCTGCAAACCTCAAGTATGTCTCATAATCTTAATGGGAAAGTTATAGTCTCTTATAAATCTAAAAGGAAAAATCTGCAATATTCACATTAACTTTTTTTAAAATTCCAAAACCAGTGAAAACAAAAGTTACTAGAAACTCTACTATATTTTCATTTAAAGTGATAAAGTAAGCACTATATAAAAATTAGCTAATTTCTGAGGGTTTTTTTTTTTTTTTTTTTTTTTTGACAGTTTGAAGCAGTTTAATTTTCAGCCATATGGATTACATTCTTTACTTTAGTAGGAAATAGTGGCAGATTTTGTTGTCATTGTTATTTTAATAAAAGAAACACCTTAAAATTGTCAGGTTATTATTATGATAGAGGGAACTTTGTTTCTCAGGGTTTTATCTTGATAAAAATAAATCTCAGTCCATTTCAGACTTCTAACGAGGTTTTGCTGTTTTATCAGATATCTTATTGTTTCTTGATTTTCCCCTTTTAAAGCTTTAAACTGAGATTATAAGTGAGTTCTTATATATAATTCAGACTTTTTCTTCCTCACTGGAGCCCTACCCAAAGGGTAAAAACAGGTTTTAAAAATCCCAACAGTTCTTCCTTTCAACCCAATTTCCTCATTGTTGTACAGCCCTGGCAAGCTACACTGCCCTTGCAATTAAGACAGGTATAAACCTGCTCCTTTTCTATTTCCCAGTGAGAGAACTGGAATGTTTTCAGTTTCTAAAAGACTAGAAACAAAGCTATCTACTTCAAAATAGAGTTTTTACCTGCAAGTAACATCTCCTGTGGGTGGTGTGTACCAAGACGAAGAAATCTCAGCAAGCCTTGATTATCATGAGATCTGCCCCACCACCTTCCACCTCCCCCGCCCCACCCCCGCTTCAAAAAAAAAAAAAAAAAGTTGAATGTTTTTACAGAGACTTCAAGGGCAGTTTTAAGGATGTTTATATTTCAGACAACCTAAACATTGTTTGGAGCAAAATGAGAGATTTCATTTTGGAACAAGCAAGTTGATGAATTGCAGTCAGCATCTTGCTCTCAAAAAAAGGCATTTTTACTGGGGGCTTTTAGTCTAGATATAAAAAGGAGGAAGAAGGAAGGAGAAAGAGGGGAGAGCATTCTCATTTTAACACTCATCTTTTACATGGCACCTTGGCCAATGCAGTAAATAGTTCATAATAAATTAGACTTGCAAAGAGTCACTCTTCTACTCACTCAGGGAGCATAGTGATTTATACTACCTAGGTCATAGAGAGTACTGATTTATTTATTTTCCTACTTATGCTCTTTCAAGCTGGTAAAACATTTTGTGGGCCAGTAAATGTTTGGTGCCAACTGGTAAAACATAAAGAATTATATCAAAGTCCACCCTGAGTGGCACTGTTTTGTTGCATAGGAAATACTTTTTGATTTAACCCCTGACCTCTGACAAAAGTCAGGGGAAAAGGAGAGAGCAAAGTAGAAACCAAAGTTTAACCCTTACAGACAATAAAGTAGCTCAAGGATATGACAGCACAAGGGTATGACAGAGGAAGCATATCAAGATGATTATTAACTGTAAACATGTGAAGTAATTAGCTCAGCTAACAGTTGTAATAGAGGAATATTGGCATGATGAATCCAGCTGTTTCTTGGCAGGGAATGTGTTGTAGAGATGACAAACAGAAGTGAAAGAACATCACTCAATTTGGGGCAATATATAAAACTCCAAAAGGAAAAATTTAGTGTTTCTGGACTTGACAAATTTGCTATAGGAGCTTTTTAAAAGTATGACTGTTTTTAACAGTGTGGTGAAATCTGTGGATTAGGCTAAAAATAAAATGGCAGTGTCTGCCTGCTTTTTCTCTGTGTTCTGATGTGAGTTGGATAAAAAAAACAATTATTTATTAAATATGTGAACTTTCTTATTATTATCTAAACTTGCTGACCTAAATTAACATGAATAATAGTACCTGGCTTTAAAACCTAGTCTTTCTAAGAAAATTTTTAATGTCTGAATACAAACAGGTTGCTGTGTCCAAGATACTTTGTTTATATTCAGAGTGTTTGCTAGACACGCAGATGTTCATTGGATAATTATTTGTTGACTTACTATTATTATTGATATTTTCATAATCTTATTCAAAAGTCCTATCGTGATAATGAAAAATGATTGATGCAAGAATGATTAAAGTCCAGAAATGTCTATTCCTTGGCAATATATATAAGTTATGCAAAGTTTTATACACATAGAAAACGAAGAGAAAAAGGTTTCTCCTATCTACTTATCAATAAACACATCTGGAATATTACCATTAAGCAGCCTTCAACCTAACCATTTTTAAAACTACTTTGCACAAAAGTAAGAACATTCCTCTACAATTTTTGAAATGTTGCAGTAAATCTCCTTCTTCCGAGTGCTCCCTTTATGCAAAAATCCTTTTGCTATATCTTTAGCCATTTTTTAAACGTGAGGCTCTTGAGTAAGAATTAGAACTGGCATGGAAAATTGATCAAGATCATGATCCTCAGAAATCATGACTTATGGGATCCGGAAATTTGCGGTTAGTTTAGACATAAAATGATTTCCCTATCTAAAAAAAAATGTGATTCCCTTCTGGAGATCTTTTTAAATATCCCTACATCCCAGGAAAGAAATTTGTCGTATTCTAAAGATGCATGTTACCTCTGTTTGCCATATTTTCCGTAATGGAACCCTGATCAAGGGCACAAAGGAGACAAACAGAAGAGCATTTAAGAAACCTAAGATGTCCTATTTTGTTTTCTTTTGGAGGCATTGTTTAATAATAGTTTTGTTTTTCTTTCCCAATGATTTATCATTGAATCACAGGTAAAGAAATAAACAGAATTAATAACTATAGTTAATAATCACAGTTCCACAGTACTATGTTACAGAATTTTTACTCTTTTTTCACAGTTTTCTCATTTGGTTGTCACTTCTTTTCCTCACACTCTCCTGGGCAGCTAGATGGGTATTATCATTATAGCTGTCACGGAGTGGGAAAAAGACACAAAATAGACAAGTCCTTAAAGCCAGGGTTAGCGCCTGTGGTCAGTGACATCTAGGATCAACCTTCTTTACTTTAAACATCCCCCCAATGAGACCTTGAAACTGATTTTGTTAAGTCGATAGTAACACATGCAAGGTGGTCCTGATGCTTTTATATTTTTATATACATAAAGCTGAAATTAAAAAAAAAAAAGAGAGAGAGAGATCGGTACAAATGCCATAAACATCCCAACTTCTTAAGTCTCCTTTTGAAAAACATATATCCCTTCTAGCATTTCCACCAGAATCTCTTGCACTTGCCAGATTATATGGTTTATATATGTTCCATTTAACGTGTTTTTCAAAAATCTGATATAAAGTTTTCCTAGTTGGAGGAAATAATCACTTTCCATTAAGTTAAATAGTCCCAATCCATTTTCAGTTAAAATATCTGACGGAGAAATAGAAAAACTCAGCTTTGCGGTCTTGGGTGGGGGTCGCTTCGCTGCAGATGGAACTGCAGATGGTTTCTGGTCATTGCTGCTGAGGAGGAAAGCCCATTATTTCTGATCTGACAAGACTGGCTCGAGAGAGTCATGAATGTGAAACACTCTTAAATGTGTCATTTCAAATCCTTAAAGAATTAAACATATTACGATGACAAGAAGAGGACGTCATAAAGTCGTAACTACTCTTTCTAGATTACTAGGTATTCGTAAATTTATTGGCAAGATAACTTAAATTGCAAATGTATTTTTAGCCGGCAAAATTTTATAATAGAAGAGTTGTAGAATTTTTTGCAATCGTGGGGCGGGGGGGGAATGAGAATTTAATAAAGCCAGCATGGACTTCTGTGATTTTGTCCTCCTCGGGACACACACAGAGGGGGCACTGTGGTGACGGCTCCTCCAGTTTGCAGGGAGAATACTCCCATTTCTCGGTTCTATTTAGAATTCACTGGCCTCCTTTTCACTGCAGACCTGCTGTTTAGTCTGCATCTGAAATTTAAACCCAGAGCTTCAGCTTTTGCATTTAATACTGAACTTACCTCCAGCACACACACACACCCTTACCCATGTCCGTATGCCAAGATCTATGATTAAACTCTTAAGACGTGTTAAAATTCCATCAAGTATTAGCGTGTAGGGCTGGATACTGAGCTGTCTTCTTCCTCCTTTTGAATCAGTTAGTGGAAGTATATCCAAAGGTATATGTCGCATACATTCTATTGAACCAGATTACAAGAAGGGAGATATGTGCAAACCATATTTCTAGGTCGCAGTGGGGTTTTTCCGAGCTTAACCAAAGTAATGAAAGAGTTACATTTATTAAAGTCCTTCATTCACAAAAGAAAACTAAGGCAAAATGAGTGCAATTTTCCAATAGTCATAATAAAAACATAGTTCTCCAGCTCTGCCCACTTTCCTTTCCCTCTCATCGGTTTTCTGCCAAAAAAATTCACACGTTTCGCCCCCAGTATGGTGCAGCCTCAGTTGTCTTTGTAAAATAACTGCATGAATGGCTGGGAGCTGTTCAGTGTTTAGAAGCCTTAGTGGCTGGTGCTCATAAAAATGTCACCATGCACTTCCACTTGGAAAAGTCCTTTTATCCTGCATTCCAGAAGCCCCGTTCCAAGAGCAAGCCTTCTTGACCAGACGGCTGCTGTTTGGCCTTCCCACCTCGCCGACTAGCCCCTAATGAAAAGTGTATGATTCCTGGCTACAGTATTTCCATCTCCTTGTTGCCTCAAAGCTGCTCTTGGGGCGCCACACAAGCTCAAAGCTCTTTTGGCCTTATGTAGCAAGCACAAAGCAATTGAAATAAATATCTCAAGGTGTGAGCTCTTGTCTACAATCGGTGACAGTGTCCTCTAAGTTACTGAAGAGGATTGAATCTAGAGGTCCCTAGCAACCACTCTACTACAGAAATAAGATTCCATGGGGATGTCAGAGCCAGCTGCTTATTCCCTACAGCACCGGTTTCTGTCCACTCTTTGTACCATAGAAGAGCTCTCTGTGAGATCTGGCCGGCCCAAGATACTTAGAGCAGCTAAGAGTGGGTTCCTAACTTCATCCTCTTCCTGACAGGGAGGATTTTTCTTCTCTTAATTACCTCGACACTTCTGTCACAGCAGCCATAAATGTAGTAAAAGGCCAAGTCCCTGGAAAGGTGAGAACAGAGGTTTGCAGAGGTGAGAAGTGCCACGTATCCCACCAATGTCATCCGTTTGGCAGCCATGCTATCCTTCGGAGGGAGGTCAGTCAGTGCTGTGCAAAGAAGAGAGAGCTCTCTACAACTAGACATTAGAGAAAGAAATCATCCTTCTGTGCATACGAGAGCCACGTTAACTCCAAAAAAGTTTAACAGAGTGAAGCTCCCGCCCTTACCTTGACATCCTAGTTATGTACCTACTACTAACTGACAGCAACTAGTAGAAGAATTTCAAAGTCAATGGAAAAATACTTTAATAAAACAACTATTTGTGTTGTGTTAAGAACTGTTGAGTAAAGGAAACAATATGAGGGACCATCATTTTCAGCTGAGTTGTATCTAACGGGTTCGAATAAACCACTTACATATCAAATCAAGCATAGTTTCTGGGAATGTTTTGAAAAACTGATCACATTCCACCTACTACAGGTCTCTGTAAGGTCATGGCCTTGAAAATTTTATTTCCTTCTGGATTTGGAAGTACTTTGGTTTCTAGATAGTATAGAAAAATTGGGCAGTTAGAAGTAGAATAATTACAGCTAGATCTAGAAGGGTTTCCAGCTTCACTGAGTTTTATTCATTTATTAACCATTAGAAGAAGGAATAAACTATACCTGCTAGATTGTATGCTGTGGCCTGTTTCAGAGTAGTAACCAAAGTCCACACCTCATGTCGTAATGAGAAATGAGTCACTTGGGGGCAGACTGAAGAGTGTATCTGCCGAATGGCTTAGTGACTTTCTGGAAAGTAAATATTAAGTGAAAAGACGAGGTCATAGGACAGCTGAACCTTGGCTTGTCTCTCTTTCGTCTATCCATGGCTTTGATCGTGCTACATCCTCCTTTGTGTCCTGGACTCCATAGAGAACCTCAAGGTCATGGCCTGTTGCCTATCAAGAGGTATAAACCTACTGCTTAAATATGTGAAGTTTGGGGGCTGGGAGTAGAGGGGAGGTAGTTTCATACGTTCCACATTTCCCACATAACCCAAAGCAGACTAAACAAAACCGGTGTGAAATCTCATGACTTGATGCTGCCGTGGTTATATTTTTTAAGCTGTAATCCATTCATTTGTATGTGTGTTTATTCCCAAAATTTACAGCTCTCTCAGACTTTGAGGAAAGCGAATGTTTGAAACCTTTTGTAAAGAGTTTGCAATAAGCAGTGGCCTGTGATTAGGGCTCAGGGTAGAGTGCGTGAGTGTGAGGGTGTGTGTGTCTGTGTGCGTGTGCGCGCACACGTGTGTGCGCACGCGAGCGCATTCACATTAGGGTGTAAGTGCCTGTTCATGTGGGCTTTTTTTCCCTCCCATTTGCTGCTTTTATGCAAAAGCGTCACACATGGTAGCATTTAGGAGCTCCTTCACAGCTGAAGTGTTTCAAACACTAATGAATGGAAGTTTGGTCATATAATGCAGACAAGCTTTAAGGCATGCGTTACTGAATGGTGTACTGTAGTGACCTGGGAAAGGAAGAGAGGTATAAATTGTGTCAGTTAGCCACCCAGACAAAATGAAGCCATGTGGAAAATCAAATCTATTAAAGAATGAAGACTGTTATAAGCTGTTTTAAGCTGACCATTCTTAAAGGGGCTCAGTTGGCTGCCGGAGTAAATGTTTACCTCTTTTCCCAGATCTTTTTCACATGCCGTCTTATGAGACAGTGTGCAGCATTTGATAAAAATCATCCTCTCACTAACGACGCTTTTATCAGAAATGTTTATTGTCTCCGCTTTACCACCCATGTCCTGAAAGGTACTGCACATTTGTAAAATAAGCAAAGGGAAAGAGAGCCGTGTGGCTCAAGCCAGCTTACAGAAACTCCAACAAATTCCAGAACCACAAGAAATCAGAAAAAAGGAAAAGAGAAGGAGGAATTAGATTTATATGAGGAGGAGGCCCTGCAAAAACATATATATTAGATTTTCTCCGCTTGGCCTGCGTTAAATGTCTGGTCAATGTGGATTGAGCGGTTATGCCAAATCTTGGTCATTGTCTTAAAATGTGCTTTAATAAATATGAGAAGGAGGAAATCAATTTGGAGAAGTTAGAGATGAGCTCTAGCTCTTGCAGCCCTTTCTCAGGCCCGCTTCTGACCTCATGCTGCCTCTGCATGGTGGCAGTGGCATCGTGGTCACACACGTGTCCTGGCTCAGCCCAAATCCTGGCCCTGCTCGCCTTATAACTTGGGGTATATTGCTTGCTGTGCCTTGATGTTCTCATCTGTAAAGTGGGAATAAGAGCATATAGTCCCTAAAAGAATCTAGCAAGTACCAAAAAATATCAGCTATCATTGCCAACACCTGGAGGACGCATTTATTTATGACTTAAGAAAGGATCTCCCTTAACTTTGTTTTTCTTACTTGCACTCCGGTTTTTAAAACGGATGACTGGCATGCTGTCAGAAAAAATTTACCCATTTCTTTTTTACTCTAATTGGTGAGTAAGCTTACATTGGCCCGACATTCTCTGGACTGCAAACAATTGAATTTGCTGACCAGCCGCCATGATGTCAAGCTTTAAGTCAACAGTGGCTAATGACTGCTCTGGGAAAAAACAACACCTTGATTCCTCAATTACAGTTTAAGAAGCCCTGGGAATCAGAGGCTTGCCAATCATCCGCATCCTCTTTTGAAGCAAGCATAATGTGCTGTGGAAACAGGTCACCTCTGAACTGTTTGTGAGAACAGCACACAAGTATGATGGTTGTGCCCTTTGTATGTTCCAGGAGGAGACTGAAGAGACATCCTCACAAGAGTCTGCGGAAGAGGATTAGGGGGCGCCAACATTTGATTTCTACCTCAGCAGCAGTTGGATCTTTGGAAGGGAGAAGACACTGCAGTGACCACTTACTTACTCTCTATTGCCATGGTCTTTCCACTTTCGTCTGGGGGGGGGGGTGGGGGCGGGGTGGGGTGGGGGGAGACATCACATAACCTTAAAAAGGACTATATTAATCACCTTCTTTGTAATCCCTTCACAGTCCCAGGTTTAGTGAAAAACTGCTGTAAACACAGGGGACACAGTTTAACAATGCAACTTTTAATTACTGTTTCTTTTTTTCTTAACCTACTAATAGTCTGTTGATCTGATAAGCAAGAGTAGGTGGGTGAGGAAAACTCTGAATCAGGTTTAGTCAATCACTGCACTGCACACAAACAAGAAACGTGTCACACTTGTGACCTTGGGCATTCACTTTGGAAAGGCGCAGTGTATGACACTGTGTACGCCTCCAGCACCACCCGCCTGCTCCACGTAGTGAAGCTTCTGTTTAGAACACCAAAGATAGGACTAGATACTACTTCTCTCTTTTTCGTATAATCTCGTAGACACTTACTTGATGATTTTTTTAACTTTTATTTCTAAACGAGACGAAATGCTGATGTATCCTTTCATTCAGCTAACAGACCAGAAAAGGTTATATTCATTTTTCAAAAAGGGAAGTAAGCAAACAAGTATTGCCAACTCCTATATTTATGGATACCACACATATCAGTAGGAGTAATAAATTTACTCGTCCACTCGTTTTCAGGAAAACACTCATCTAGGTAGAATCTACTTCCTACAGAGCCAAATTGCCATTTAGCAATAAATCACACTTGTCAGCCTCAGAGCATTTAAGGAACCTAGACAAGTAAAATTTAATGAAAAGGTACAAGAATAATGCATGATGAACTCACCTGAATTATGAGATAGGAGGAGCGAAATCTAAATTTCTTTTGCTATAGTTATGCTACGATTTTTTTTTTTTTAAAAAAAAGCAGTCTCTCTTTTCTCTCTCTCCCTCCCTCTCTTCCTCCCGCCTTCACTATATATCAGTTTCCGTGAAAGACCTAAATACCACTTACCTCAAATTAAGTTTATGTGTTACTTCAGGTAATACATTTTGACATAGGATGGTTGACCGAGGTGTTTTACTTAGACTTCAGTTTACCATCTCTTCATTCAAACTGCACTTTTAGCCAGAGATGCAATATATTCCCACTACTCAATACTACCTCTGAATGTTACAATTAACTTACAGTCTAGTACTTATTACATGCTGCTATACACAAGCAATGCAAGAAGAAACCTAATGGGTAGGTGATGCTAATCATCTGCAGTTCTTTTTGTACACTTAATTCCAGTTAAAGAAGCAGTCTCCTCACTGTGTGTTTCAGCATGGCTATGTATTTTTCTATGTTTTTTTTTTTTTAATTAAAATTTTACAAATACTTGTTTCAGCTTCTCTGCTAGATTTCTACATTAACTTGAATATTTTTTTTTTTTTAACCAAGTCGCTCCTAGGTTCTTAAGGATCATTTTCCTCAATCGCACTACACATCACACAAAATTTGATTGTAATGTTTAAATGTTACCCTCCAAGTTTGTACCTCAAATGAATCGTTTAAGGAAATGGACTAATTGACTTGCAAAGACCTACCTCCAGACTTCAAAAGGAATGAACTTGTTACTTGCAGCATTCATTTTTGTCAATGTTTGAAATAGTTCAAACCGCAGCTACCCCTAGTCAAAACTATTTTTGTAAAAGACGTTTGCAAGAAAGGAACACATTTTTACATACTTTTTGCAAATAAATAAATGAATAAAATAAAGCCAACCTTCAAAGAAACTTGAAGCTTTGTAGGTGAGATGCAACAAGCTCAGCTTTTGCATGATGCAATCAGAAATATATGTTTTTAAGATTAGTTGAATATGAGAAAATGCTTGACAAAGATTTTCATGTATTTTACACAAATGTGATTTTTGTAATATGTCTCAACCAGATTTATTTTAAGCGCTTCTTATGTAGAGTTTTTATTCCTTTCTCTCCTAGTGAGTGTGCTGACTTTTTAACATGGTATTATCAACTGGGCCAGGAGGTAGTTTCTCATAAGGGCTTGTGTCAGTGTGGCTTTTAATTCTGAAGCCAAATGAAACTCAAAACCATCTCTCTTCCAGCCACTTCAGGGAGGTAGCTTCAAAGGCCGCATACCTCTCTGAGACTGGCAGATCGCTCACTGTTGTGAATCACCAAAGGAGCTATGGAGAGAATTAAAACTCAACATTCGTTTTAACTGTGCATGAAATAAGCAAATAAACAGTGGCTCATAAAAGTAAAAGTCCCATTTCATACCTTTGGTTGGGCCTTTTTGAAACCTCATTGGCCAGCCTGTACAACTGACACAGTTGCTCGTGTTGGCCAGACTCGGAGCACCGAGCCATTTCCATCTCTGATGAAGTTTCTCTTTTATTTCCTCTACGTTGTACAATCAAAACACACTACTACCTCTTAAGCCCCAGTATACCTCATTTTTCATACTGAAAAAAAAAAAAAAGCACGTGGCCAATGGAACAGTAAGAACATCATAAAATTTTTATATATATAGTTTATTTTTGTGGGAGATAAATTTTATAGGACTGTTCTTTGCTGTTGTTGGTCACGGCTAAGTAAGACTGGACATTTAACTTTTCTACCATTTCTGCATGTTTGCAGGAGAAAAGTATCAAGACGTTTAACTGCAGTTGCCTTTCTCCCTGTTCCTTTGAGTGTCTTCTGACTTTATTCTTTGTTCTTCATGTAGAGTTGCTGTCTATGATTGTACTTTGAATCGCTTGCTTGTGGAAAATATTTCTCTAGTGGATTATCACTGTCTGTTCTGCACAATAAACATAACAGCCTCTGTGATCCCCATGTGTTTTGATTCCTACTCTTTGTCATAACTCCGTTAAATAAAGTTTGGTCAAAACAGGTCAAGGAGAGAGATATTCACAAGTCATTTTGTTGCACCCCCTGCATATTGTGTGCCCAGGCCTCCACACACACTGGCATAAAGTTTCAAAGTGTCACGCTTCTTAAAACAACTGCCCTAAATTCACCTTTTGTGGTCCGACATTTAATTCTACAAAGACTATCTGAGAAGGAATGTAAAGGAAGAATAGTTTGTAGTTCAAAACGAGAGAATTTCTACTTACCGCTGACATCGACAAAGTTTATAACTGATAATAGTTAACTTTCAAGTAACATTTGCAGAGCAATCCAAAAGTTTGGTAAAAAGAATAAGGAATGAAAGGCACAAAGTTTCTACGAAATATGAGTCTTTTATAAACACCATAAGAGTCAGAATTACTACACCAAGTTCGAGATTATCTTTACACCTCAATTGCTGATTATTAATAAATCCAGGATTTAAAAGCTAAAATCTTCTGGTTCGTGCTGCCACCATTGTCACTAAAACACGTCTAAATTTAGCTTCTTAGAAAGGACTTGCCTATTAAAACATCTTTTGTCAAGAAATTTATTGTCCAGTTTATTACTTCACTCCTTCATTTATTTTCACAGCAAATATTTTGTGAGTGCCTACTTTGTGCTAAGCCCCAGACCAAGAGGCCCTTCAAAAGATTATCTCCTTAGAGAAAATTATGCAAGTGCAGAAATACAGGCAGCATGTGAAAGGAACCAAGTAAATTGTTTAGGCAACAGGTTTCAAGAATTCAGAGGCGGGAAAGCCATTGCCTGCTGGGGTAGATCATTAGTTCAGCCTACTAAGAGGGACACAGGCCAAATGTGTTTTAATATAACCCATATTTAGTCTCTTCGTTTTTATTAATATAGAAAAGCCCATAAGAAGAAATTGCTTCCTGAAAATAAACAAACCAAGAGAGAATATTTAGCTTGAGAAAAAAAGAATAAAAAGGGATATACTATGTCCGGGATGGGATAAGTCGATGAATAGGATAAAATTTTTACCATATTTTGGAGTTGATACTCTAAATGATCTCTGAATTCGTTTTGTCTTTTTTTTTTTTTAAGAAAAACTTGCTTTCATTCAATAAGTAGTACACTTTATGAAAGTTATATTGTGAAGACATCTATTAAGTTTAAACCTAAGTTTAAATAACAGTAGGGCCTCTAGTATGCACTGGTTATTGTTTGGGGCAATAAAGGTTACTGAGACTTCATCCCTGCCCACAAAGAGCCAAAACTTCTCGTGAGGGAGCTGGACCCATGAGAGAGCTGTGTAAATAGAACCTATTGAGTTACCATGAAAGTAGTTGGAGGCGTCTCGAACTCTCTGCCAATACCAGGGACAAATTGCAGGCCCTCTCTCAAAAAAAGCTTTAGTGTCGCCATCACAGAGGGATCCTGGAGCTGCATGGACAATGAGTCTCTGCCAGTGTAGCATTTTATATGAGAGGATGGGGGCTGTTTTCCAACAGGACTAGGAGTACTCAATTCTGGTGAATTCAGGAATGCTAAGTGGTTAAGGAGTGGGGGCAGTAATAAAAACAGCTAAAGAGCAACAGCCAGACAGTGGGGCATGATGTAAACTCAGACTATATAGATTAGCAAATAAAACTTCAAAGAAGTGAAACAACAAGAATCTCCAGAACAGAAAAGAAGACAGAATGAATGTACTTCTTATCGAGTTTTACTGACTTACATTGGCTTTGTATTGAACAAGTGTGATATGTAGAGTTAAGGAAGGTTATCCTCGAGCAATCGCTCTTCAGTATCTAGGAACACTGGACAAGACATCTCACTGTGTCACATGATGCAAAAGGTGTGGACTCTGAAACTAGACTGTCTGGGTTTGAATCCTGGCTCTGCCACTAACTAGCTGGGGGACCTTAGGCAAGTCACATAACCATTCTAAGATCATTTCTTTCACTTTGAAACGGAAATAATAACATCTACCAAAAAGTGTTGTGTGGATTAAACATGTCAGTACATGTGAAATGCTTAAAAGCACTTGGCATGTAGAAGGTGCTTTAATTTACATATAAACGATTATTTCTGTTATCCTTCCTCTGGCTGCAGGGTGGGCTTAAAAACTAACTTTTTTTTCTCTAGTTTCTATCATTTGATCTTAGCCACACAGGGATATCTACAGATCTTGGTCAAAGGTATGAGGGTTTCAAACCCCATTTTGGTTCTACATTCCATGCATGAAAATCATTAATATATGTATAGACTCCTTTTTCCCATTGTGGTTTGCAATGTTTGACCTCAGTGGATTTGGTTACTAAAAGGAGTTAGTTACCCTTGAAAAATCAGCCAAATGCAAAAGACCTCCATTACAGTCACGGTATAGGAGTCCCTGATGCCCACAGCTTTATTTGCTTGTGGGGATGCTCACTTTCTGCCATTCAGCTCTCAGTCCTGGTTGCTCCAGACTTTGGCCTTGGTTGAAAGTATCATAGTGTTGGAGCATGGAGCTTGGTTGTCTTCCTTCTCTTGGCTCAGCACCTAACTCCTGTTATTCCTTCAGATTTCAGCCTCCACCTATAGAACGGCTGCTTAACAGAGCTAAACTAAATGCATTTCAGTGCCTGTTTTGCAACTCATCTCATTAGCGTTCTTTAGTTTTCCTAGTTGTTTTCTCTGCCCAGTCCTCTTCCACTGAATCCTATATCCCCTTAGGTTTCCCTTTGGTAACCTCAGGATACTAGTCTCCTTGGACATAGAATAATGGACTGCTTAGTATAATACTAGACGAGAAAAGGAGAGTCGAGTAAACGAAAAGACAGATGTCTCGTGTCTTTGATTTTCCCTGATGACTGATGAGAACTGGGATGGGATGAGGGGGCTACATGCCCGTCTTCACCTGCACTGCTATGTCCTTGACCAGGCTGAGAACACTTGTTGGAGATCAATGGCTGTGTTAGCCAGGGTTCCTTTAAGCACAAGGGACGTATACTCAGTTCAAAATGACTTACTCCAAAAAAGAAAGAGAGAGAGAGAGAGAAGAAATATTTATTAGCTGATATAGCCGAGAAGTCCAGGAAACTAGATCTTCAGGCATGATGTGGGGGGATCCAAAGAATGTGGCCAGGAGTCTAATTTTGTATTGTCCTCAGTTCTGCTTTCTCTTTCTTGGGTTCACAGTCAGTTATGTTCCCCTCTAGTGGTGACAAGGTAACTGCTGAAAGTCCCAGACACACATCCTCTTGCCCTCACAACCTCTGTAGAAGGTAACTTTTTTTTCAATATTTCCAACAAAATCTTAGGATCGAACATTGTTGGGCCAACCTGGATCATAGCTCACTCATTCTACCAGTGATTCTGGCCAGGGGAAAGAAAATACTGGACAAATATGGGTCACTTAGCCGTCCCCAGAGCTAGTCAAGGATGGGAGACTTCTGTAAGTGTATGTGAGATGATACTGTGTCTTACCGTGGCACAATTTCTCTATCTTGACTGGCGCAAATACTGACAATTATTCTTGCAGCCACAATTTTTGCTTACAAATCACTTTCACATACACTGCCCTT